>NC_064931.1:244370056-244570794 GCF_023897955.1 Schistocerca gregaria
TCTACATAAACCATTTCCGATGCTCAGGATTTCTACGATAAACAGTTCATATTTTAAAATGTTGCAGTCGTAGTGTACACATAAGATACCAGAATGATACATTCTCAGCAAGCATTGCACCACCGAGGTCTTTTAAGGATTTTATGTGAGCTGAAACACGGAAAAATACAGATTGGTTAACACATTTCTACCTTCGAATTGGGATGCTTCCAGCGTACCCTATAAAGATACGGTCACATCGCTTTGGTTATTCGATCACACGGATACCATCATCTACGTGAAGGGGGAGATGATCATCTCATGGATGTATCATATCGTCAAGTTTGCTGCTATTCTTGACATGGAATGCTATGGATGTCCTGCTGTCTATCGACTCAAGAAGATACTTGAAAATAGTGTTGCTGTGAATGCTTATGAAAGTGTATAATCACTTATAAGTCGAATGAGAAATAAATGACTATTTTCCTCGTAATATTTGTGTGATTTCTCTTTGTATACCATCGAAATGGTAACAGGGTAATGTTTTCTTCAAGGGCAGGAGATCATGATTTCAGACAATTTTCCTGTGTTTTTGGAAGCGGACGTAGTCACTTGCCTCCTGCTCCAATAAGCCAGTTGCGCTGTGCGGTAGACGTAGCCCCCATGCAACCATTCTGAATATTTTGTTATTCTCTGTCTTAAACTTCACCTCCTTAGTAGCACCCATCTTCAGAAAAACTTTCATTTGTATCATGCACATCCTTTATGTATGTATGTATGTATGTATGTATGATGTATGTATATAACGCAATAGGCAGATAAAATTTTTGTAAATGACAGAAACATATGGTAACGAATGTTTCCGTTTATTCAGTTCTCAAGGTGCAGTTTGACTCTGATATCAGTACAGAGGAGCTTTTAACTTACACTACAATGGTAACACTGGTTGAATATTTTTCACATTTTTAAATTCACTGGATTAAAATGTTCACAATTTTTCCAGATTTAAAATTTACACTAAAAACTAATGTGGAGACTTTTTACCACAACTTACTTCCACGTACCCAGTAGCATTCCGTTGGAATGTACACACTTGGAAATGGTACTCCACAGCCCCGTTACCAAAGGTTTTTACACACACACACACACACACACACACACACACACACACACACACACCCTCTCTCCCCTTGTTTTTACCTTTTACCACGCACGCGTGTACATAGCAGACACAAATATATTACACTATGATAAAAGTCGTGCCACTACTTTGCGCACGCATACTCATTCAGTCAGTCGCGCTCCCCTGCTCTCGCTACAAGTGAGTAGTGTGAGTATGGAAGAGATTCAATCCCGTCATCACAAATGACCCTTCAGTCAAGAGGTGACAAGCCGATTTCAGACTGCAGCACAGTATACACCTCTTGTCCTCTCTATCAGATACTACTTCGCCGTACCATTTGTAGTGGTCGTGGTGCAGCACTACTGTACAGTCGGCTCTGAACGCCGCTGTACAGCCACCGCAAATAGTCCCCGATAGAGAGGGCTCTGGATGTCATACGACGCACACTCGTAGCCCACCTTTGGGTGGCTGGCACCTACCAATGTGCAATGTACATGCATTTTTGATAGCACACGTGCAAATTCAACAACTGGCAATCCATGCCTTATCTCAATAAGGTCAGTAGCTTTCTTGTTTTGTGCAACAATACCATAACGATTATGAGCCGTGTATGAGGGCGTGTCGAATTCATTACCATGGTACCTCATTACTTCTTATAGATCGCATTTCTTCACCCAATAGATGAAGCTATCTGTATCTATATAAAGTAATTTACGATCTACAAAATGAGTTCTCACAAACTTATAATTAAAGTTCCACATGTGGAGTTTGGAGAGGTCTAGTATGCGCATCCCCACATAAACATGTTTTTTAAACTCTACTGCAGTTTTAGCTATCTCCGCAGCAACACAGTTCTTATCGAATATGGCGAACAGCTTAACATTCGGTGTGGCAGTGCATATCACGTCGTTCCCTCAAATTCTCCATTGTTTTGCAGAAAACTGAATTATTCACTGATTTATAAAAATCTTTCTCGATGTCACATCATGGAAACTCTTCGTCTCGTATTCAAATCAACATACTCATCAACGAGGGGGGACTACTTGTACGGGAGAGCCCGGTTAATATTAACAATCTCCATGCTGGGTCACTACTGGAGATGATGCTAATGATAATAAATAATGTATCACCGCTTATTGCCTAGCGTTGTCATCAGTTTTGGGATGGAGCCTCCTCACAGAAATAGTTGCTCCGGACACAGCGGCAAATCGGCATGTGCATCATGCAAACTTACAGGATATGAGAGGTCTACCTTAACGACACACGGTACATCAGAATCAGCTGCCATACCCCTCCCAAAACCCCTCCCCCGTGATTTTCCCACCTAATTGCTTGCATTCGTTTTCAGGCACCCATCGAAGCTCACTAATCGGCAGTGATTGTTGCATGGCATGTCTGTATAAGTTACTTACATTCAAGTGCATTATGTAACTCGAATTTAGGGATGCGTTGAACCTGTAACCCATCCCTGGGTTATTTGCTTCTGTGTGCTTATGCACAAATCGGCAAAGTCTCCTACGGTTTTCTCGCTCAAAGAAAAGAAGCATGTCAGCATCAATCAATAATTCGATGCTGAAATTCGTTTTCTTGAGCATTGCGACCGAAGACAACCCAGGTGCCGTATAATAAAAGGCGAGATCCAGATAATATGTGGCCATCCATAGACTCCGGAATTTCTCGAAAACATCCACAAGCAAGCGCACGTCTGTGTCCATGAAAAGCTGTATGTTCTCTCCTAAAATGGAAATACTGAATTCCCGCTAGACATTCATGGTATGTTCATACTTTGCATTTATTACGGCATCGCCTGTAACGTTTTTGGAGATTGCAGTTATATTGGGTAGTCTGCTTCCGTTGAGCGTCTCCATACTATCCACATAATCATATGAGAAAACCCTCTTCCTAGTCAAAAGTTAAAACTTGTCCTCGTTGGGAAATGCTTGAGTGATATGCATATTCCCCCCCCCCCCCACGTAGAGTTTCAACTAGCTTCTGGAGTGGCGCTTGCATAAAACGTTGCGTGTCAAGGAAGCGGAGCGTCATTCTTTTGGGAAATGAAATGCATCCCTCAACGCTCTCAGGTAGGACACAGACTTGATCGTTCTTCATGCCGAAACCAGCGAAGTGCTAAACAAGAAAGTGTCATACCGCTTATATTTCTGAAGAATGCGTGTATGTGCCTTGGTAACCGGTACTTAAAATTGTATGTATTATGAGCTGCGCCACGGAACTTTCCTGTAAGATGACAGTGGTCCCTACGAGGAGTTTCCGCTTCTCTGTCTAACGGCAGTCCATAGATTTGACAGTAAACCGTGTCACTGCACAAATCTTCTTTCGCTTTCGATTTGGAGATGGGAACATTCCTGCTGTAAAGCTTACCAAACTCGCATGAAACGCAGACTTCGAATGCTTCCTTGCTCCTGGGACCCGCTATAAAGGCAACACTGCAAACTTAGTTTTTTTCTACCACTCTTACGTTATATGGACGTTATCATTTGTGTCTGAAAAACTGAGAAAGCGTCCGTCCATAATGGAGATTCTTAAATCAGTATAATTAAATTTCCATCGCACACCTTGGCCATACAATTTTTCTTTAACGTTCGTTACACTCTGAACACCGATTGTGAAGTGAAAATGTTCAATTTTTGACCGGACTGTTATTTCTGTATCGAACTATACGTTGTGCTATTTACGTAAATTCGTTACTACTTCGAATTATTTAAATAATATGATTTTTTTAATATGTAAATTTCAGATATTTATCAATTATTTGGGCGTTTCATTGTGTAGTTTGATTCAGATTTGTTTAATTTTCCTGGGAACCTGTAAGTTCAGTCTTGCTGGTACTCCATGATCAAATATAGAGTTCTCGCTGTAGTAATTATTAATATTTTGTGTAATGTGCATGGTGTATTAGTAGATGCATTCTACAGCTCGAATTACCAACTCTTTAAACAGATTAAGTGCTTGATCATTGCTTCCTGCTAGTATTCTAATCGTCCCTCTCAGTTGTTAAGCATATTCTGTGCCTCAAGCGCACTGAATACGACAGGATTCATAGTTAGACTGACTATACGGTACGTAAGTCCGAGACACTTGCTGATAACCACTAGTAACAAGGCTCTGTGAGCATAACGTGTTGATGGCATTCTTTTTGTTAATGAGTGATCACACAAAAATATTCGGTCAGTGAATTTTCATCCTATAAAAATAGGTTACACGATCCATAGATTAATATACGTTGAATGTGACAGTATTATTTTCGCTCTTTATGTAATGAACCTCAAAGAACGTTGTTTAAACACCTCTTGCGAATTTATTTGTGCTTGTCTTTAACAAATGTTCTTGTCTTTCACAAATGTCCATAAATTATGCTTTATTAATTATTCACAGATCTTTACGGAAGTTATACAAAATTAACTCATACATGATGGGTTGAAAATAACAGTATCTGCTGCGTGTGACCTTTCGGTCGTCAGTTCGTTTGTAGGATTCATAAACACCCAGTCTTCGTACGAAGTAGTCACTTTCTCCAGCTTCTTTGTGATGTGCGTACTATGTCTAAGTTTCCATCTTCTGTTACTGCTGTCTGTTCACCTGGTGCCCTTCACAAAGGCTGACTGGTTGAGCCCAAATCAATGTACTCCAGCAAACTCGTTTTCCAGTTGATTATTAGCGGTTATTGTGAAACATTTTTCTGCACGGTAGGAAAAAGTCCCCCACGGAACCCCCGGGTTCGATTCCCGGCGGGGTCAGGGATTTTCTCTGCCTCGTGATGGCTGGGTATTGTGTGATGTCCTTAGGTTAGTTAGGTTTAAATAGTTCTAAGTTCTAGGGGACTGATGACCTCAGATGTTAAGTCCCAGGGTGCTCAGAGCCATTTGAACCCACGGAACCAGAATAGACTGATATAGGTGGTCACATCACTGCAAGATGAACGCATCATCAACAACATGTTGCTTAGACGTACAGAGAGACCGCGCCTACTCGTAGTCACGGATTTCGTCCAAATTTATGATATGGGCAGAGCTTGGCGAGAAATGAAATCAACAGAAATGAGAGCTACATATGGTCAAGTGTTAAGAAAAAAAATAATTTTTAACGCGGGTCTGGCATGAGCCATTCGTTACCATAGTTTCTACGTAGCGCTTGGCACGGCGGAAGGAGTGCCGAACGGTGATTAGAGGGTGGTGGGGGTCGAATCGCTATGCGAAAACTGTTTCTTGTTTTATTTATCTTCAGTTTTTACGTTACTTAAGCTGGAAATGAAGTGCAATACAAAGGAAGTAACGCGCTCGTATACAGTACAGTATGCTATGACCTGTTCAGGGAAATTATTGCCATCAGTTTACGTTTGCCTATGAGATATTATTGGCTCTTCTGGACCAATAATAAAAAAAAAATGGATGAATACGGTGAACGTTGTCATTACTTCGTCAAAGTCTGGCAAATGTAAATCAGCCATATACAAAAAATTTTCGGACGAAGCCCTAGCCCAGAAGCAGTAATTTCTTCTGTTAATTGACTCTTGTGGGAGACAGACAAACCCATAATTAAACGACAAGATTTTTTAAGATGCAGGGCTGCCATCGTGTAATATTAGTGATTTCCGCACTCCAATGCACTCCGCTAGTGCAACCTTGCGAGGTCTATTTTTATCGGCAGGTAAAGCATTTAATAACGAAGCTTAAAAATTGCTCTTATCTCATCGAAAGAGAGAGAAATAGCATTACGGAAAAACTGCATCAAAATACACTCTATTGTAGATAAACATTTATCCTCGCGAATCTTTGGCGAAATGATGCGTTACGCGTGGTTTCCAACCAAAGTGTGTTGTGAGAGCGAACCTTTTATGAATGTAACCAAAGTTGTTTATACTTTAAAACAACCGTATAACTTGTGCAAGTTGCTGAGAAAATTATTGTTCTTCCTGTTTTTGCGATGCGTATGGCCCCAGCACGTGTAAATCAATTATAAAACAATGAAAGTATGAAATTATATGTACAAAGTTCTCCTTTACGCCTTATAATCTACACATGGCAATTCATTTCCAATCTCAAATTTTCCTTTGCATTTTCTTATCATGTCTTCTATGGAAAAAATTAATAAATGCAATGTACTGAACATCATTTCGGTTTATTAGCAGGGTAACTAATATAAAAATTGAAAATAAATGTTTCCGCGTTCGAACTCGACCCCACTATCCTCGGATTACAGTTCTATACCCTTACTGCTGCGCCAACCGCTGTTTAGTGACTACTGCATCACAAACGGCCCATGCCTCGCCCGACCCGCGCCAAAAGTTATTTTTTTATGAACGAGTGGCCATCTGGAGATCCCACGCCTCTCACTTTTATTTCTGGGAAAACTCTGCATGTACTATAAATTCGGAGGAAATCGGTGCTGACGAGTAGGCGCTTTCCCCTTGTTACATGTCGATAAATTGACAGAGCCCAACAAAAACTTCAGAAAGGTATTCCACGTCTTGGTGTATGGAGAGGATTTGGGAGCGGGGGCGATGTATCGAGAATTTAAGGCTGTTGTAAGGCGGAGATTAAAAGGCCGCAGTTTGACATGCTATGCGCTGACAGCTACTAGCAGTATCTGTGAGTTGCCTTACTTTCTTTGCAATGGCCTACAGAAAATACAATACCCGCTACTACAAGATCACAGGTTACTCTCACGTACGGCGTTCCCACCCCCTGTCCTTTCGAAGCAGCAGTTCAAAAATGTTTCCTCGTTTAAGAGATCGTCAAGTAAGTTGTTGGTACAGTTTAACGATGTATGGGTTCTCATTAGTGCTCGGTTTCTGATTTGCAAATTTGCCAGTTACTAATAAGACAGACATGTCTATATTCATTGTGAAGATTTGTTCAACTCTCTATAGACCCTGTAAACACTTCTCTATAGTTTCATCAGGTTCAGGCATGTAAGGACAGCGTCTGTACTGCCTATTACATTCCAGCTGCTCTTTCCCACAACGTAACCAGGCTGCGGGACGCAATGTGCTGTTTGCCGTGGGATAGCAGACCCACGCCACACTCGAAATACCACCCAGTAATTACTCAAGACTAGTATTTGTGGAAACCTACGTTCGTAGCCTAGCTTGCTAACGTGCGCTAGTATGAACAAACGTAATATTTTTGTTTTGAAACAAAGCAATGATAGAACAAACGAACTATTTAGAGTAAGGCAAATTCCTAAGTGACATTTAGGAACAGTTGAAACATCTTCTGTTTCAGGAAAGAATGAACGTGTAATTTGTATAAACTCGAGGCACAGTGTTAAATCCTAACGCAACTTCTACAAGGAAGGGAGTCCAATTAGGAGAGTAGTTAGTTCAATAAATGACACAATGTACAAACTGTTGCACAGACTTAATAAAATGCTGGTGAAACATAAAATCTAGGTGTTCAGTCCGGAACCGCGCGACTGCTACGATCGCAGGTTCGAATCCTGCCTCGGGCATGGATGTGTGTGATGTCCTTAGGTTAGTTAGGTTTAAGTAGTTCTAAGTTCTAGGGGACAGATGGCCACAGATGTTAAGTCCCATAGTGCTCAGAGCCATTTGAACCATTTTTTGAAACATTAAAAATACTGCATATTTTTTAAGCAATATGTTTGGCTTCTATCCCTTCGTACCACCAATATTTCCTATAACGCCGGTAAACGGTAAACCATATCACTAATGCAGAGTGTAACGAAAAATAAACTCTAGAATACTTGGACTGATGAATTCATGGCACTCCTCCGGCTAGTATTAAGTTACAACCATTTTTCATTATAGGACATAAATGTCCATCTACGTCCATCAGTTGGTACAGAGTATTAAACAGCCAAGAACCTCGCATGAATAAAGCAATCTGTGACAGAAGATTCCTAGACGATACGTTGCTGACATTCAAGGAAGATGTCTAAGACATAACGTAACTTCTAGAATTGCACCAGTAGTCCACGTAATTAAATAATATTTGCACCTAAACAAGTTAGATTTGGTGGCGGCGACACTTCGTACCTAGACGGGAGACTTGGTAGTTCTGCGTTGGGTTCGAAGTGATACCGCCATGTCTCGTTTCCAGCGACTACTCGTTACAGCCGGCCGGGATGGCCGAGCGGTTCTAGGCGCTACAGTCTGGAACCGCGAGACCGCTACGGTCGCAGGTTCGAATCCTGCCTCAGGCATGGATGTGTGTGGTGTCCTTAGGTTAGTTAGGTTTAAGTAGTTCTAAGTTCTAGGGGACTGATGACCACAGCTGTTAAGTCCCATAGTGATCAGAGCCATTTGAACCATTTCAACTCGTTACAGGTACTCACTCTCATCCCTAGCATAACGCTAAAGATGTTTGAGAGAGAGAGAGAGAGAGAGAGAGAGAGAGAGAGAGAGAGAGAGAGAGAGAGAGACCCATTTTACATCATTTCTGTGCTGGCTGAAGACTGAGGATCTCACTGGGCGCACAGTTCGCGAAGTAGTTTAAATGTCTCATTAATGACGCCATGAACATTTTCGACACTCAGTTCGATCTGTGCGGTAGTTGCTGCTACTGTGACTTGCGGTGTCCAATAATGAGGGCATCACACATCGCTAATGCGATGTGGTGTTAGAGACCGCCCATCATCAGCCAACTTACATCCCGTTCTTACCTGATCCGCCTGCGCCATATCTTCACTCATGCAACGGACATGCTGCGCTCTCCGTACACTTCCGCCATTTTTCTTTGAATTACCGTTCCCCGTACTCGTTCTGCACTCAGCAAACGAACTGAACGTCTTCGATCTTAATTTGAGGCCCGCTGTTTCACTGTTGGCAGTACGACTGAGTGTAGCGGACCTTCGACAGTTCTATCTCTCTATCTCTATCTCTCTCTCTCTCTCTCTCTCTCTCTCTCTATCTATCTATCTATCTATCTATCTATCTCTCTCTCTCTCCCTCTCTCTCTCTCTATATATATATCTCTCTCTCTCTCCCTCCCTCCCTCCCCCTCCCTCTCTCCCCTCCCCAGCTCTCTCTCCCCACCGTGACGTGGGTGGGCATCTGTGTTCTTTTAAACGGCGAGTTCGATAGCTGCGTGCTGTCATAGGGAATACACCTCCTTCGGTAGGCAACTACATCGTGATCCTTTCAGCGGTTTTCATTTTACAGCCTCTGGCTGGTTTCCTTTTGAATGCAAGTGGTGTTCTTTATATTATTAATATGGATGACAATGCGCTGTGTCTCCGGGCCACAACTGTGAGAGAGTGGTTTGAAGACCATTCCGGACAATTAGAACCCAGGATCTGGCCACCTAGATCGAACATTTATGGGACATAAACGAAAGGTCAATTCGTGCAAAAAAAAAGAAAGAAAAAAAGCCTGCAGCGGCAACACGTTCCTGATTATGGACGGCTGTAGAGGCCGCAATGCTGAATATTTCTGCAAGGGACTTCCAACCACTTGAGTCCATGCCACTTCGAGTTACTGCACTACGCCAGGCATAAGGAAGTCCGACACCATATTACGACGTATCCCATGACATTTGACACCGTGATGTAGTGATAGTGTACCAGGATCTACTACATCAAGTTGCTCTCAGCGTTGGTGTGCGAGAAGAAAATCTGTGGGTCCCCTTGTGTATGAGCCAGAGTATCTATCATTTTAGAGTCCTGGTCATAACTGAAGACAAATGGTGGAAGAAGTAGGAAGTTCCTGTATTTATTTCGGAAGATGGTCTCTCGAAATTTTGTTAAGATCTCAGCGATACACGTCGTATCTTGTAACGTCTGTGTCCGTCTGTCTTGTCCGTAAATCAAACTTCGTAAGATTCCCAGATTGACGAAAATTACTCAAGAATTCGTCGAGGGACAGTATTATAAGCGACCTCTTTCGTACGTGAATTACACTCAAACGTAATTTTTCTCACAAATCTATCGCTAACATAGGGAAAGAGCGATCATAACGGCCACACTAAATTTTGAAGTTTCCTTTACGTAAGTTGAATGATCTAGGAAGCGTAAAATCACAGGTGGCACAGACAGACAATCTGATAACCTAATAATCAATCATTCGAAAAATATCCTGTCGTGTTGTCCTCAGAATGAGGTTTGAAAAAGCTGGTACCTCACGACAGGACAAGTAAAGAGTCACTGCCAAACCAAACACAGGAACGAATCGGAGATGTCGGCATAGACGCACCCAAAGTGTTTCCTTACGTTGATGCAGCCGGAAAGCTGGGTCAAAGCGCAGTGCCGCTCCGCCCACCCTCCGTGTAATCACCCGGTGTCTGTGTAATCAGCAACTGCTCGTGAACACCGCTTAGGCTGACAATATCGTCGTAGCAAAAAGCCGGCTGCGTGCGACTAGAACTTTATTCTGAACTTTAGACTATTGTACCCTGACGTGAAACTATCATTCTTCTAATATTACAAGTGTTAGTGCAGCATTAAATACATGTCACCTGTGTGCGCACTCATAGTTCCAAAGTTAATTATTTACCACGCTCATGTTTTAATAAATTACTGATAATATTGATTTGTTTTTGTATCTGGTAGATTTCCTCCTGAAGTATTCAGTAGTTCATACGATACAATACATACCCTTGCGGCGATTGTGCCTGACGAGGTAGAACATAATGGCGAAATAGCTGAAAAAGGTTAACTTAATTGAGAAAACTAATTTTACATTTGGAAAATGTATTCAGAGAAAAAGAAATTTACCGTACAAATTCTACGTTGAGGGTAAAAAATTAATTACGAAATAAAATGAAGACTTTTCAAGACAAAATTTATTCCTATCGAAAAAACTAAAGTGATTCAAAACACTTTAGGAAAATTTTTTGCAAAAATATTAGTTTTTGTCCTCATCAACAGCTTTGCACCATTAGTGGCTCCACATCGCATATCCTTGGCATTTGACTTGCCTCAGCCTAAATATTGGAAATTATCTCTGGAAACCAAAAGTCCACCTCCTTTCCAACAGTGTTGGTCCCTTATCAAAATTATGAGGAAGCTTACTGTTCTTTACCAGTTCAAGTGCTGTACATCTCATATCCTTGACAGTCATGACAAAGTTTTGTCTCCAATAATTCTTCTTTTCTTATTACAGTTAAAAACGGACTGAAACCCTCCAAATACTTTGTTGTTGTCAGTAACACGCTGAGTCTTCTTTAAATCCCTTTTCAATGTTTTCTTTGGAACTCAGTGGATGGTTGCATAGTTAAGAAAGAAATGGTTCAAATGGCTCTGAGCACTATGGGACTTAATTTATAAGGTAATTAGTCCCGTAGAACTTAGAACTACTTAAACCTAACTAACCTAAGGACATCACAGACATCCATACCCGAGGCAGGATTCGAACCTGCGACCGTAGTAGTCGCGTGGTTCCGGACTAAAGCGCCGAGAACCGCTCAACCACCACGGCCGGCAGTTCTGAAAACCTTGCTGTTCTTCGGAGCCAGAATTGCTCTTCGTATGTCCCACGATTGACCGTCTTATTTGTGCTTACGTGTGTACTCCATCGCTGTGTGGAAAAAGTAATTTATCGCTTTACGTCGTGTCATGCCCACTAAGGAACATGTGAAGACTACTTGTATTTTTCTTCGTCCTTTCCCGAAAATCTTTCATTTTCTCAGGATGAGGTATTTTTCTCTCAAAATAACGAGAAAAACTTCAGTCAAATGGTAAGTTATCTTCCTGAAAGCTTTGAATTTGAGTCCTGGTCTGAATTTTTGTCTGTTGAAAAAAGGTTTCGTGTTCAATCACCATTTGTTTTAACTACTATTTTGTCTTGCTCCCCGCGCATTTTCTCTGTCTGTTTTCTGGTTTTGGAAGAATGTGTGGATTTTCTTCGTTAATCTGTCTTCTTTCATTCTTTCTAGCTGTCCATATAGTGTAACATGTCTTACTATCGATTCATCTCTTATTTTATGCCTGTGTGAATATATTCATGTATTCAGTCTTAAAACACAATTGCCATATTTGTTCTTGATTGAACCTAATATTTTTCCAAAGATTCTTCTGTCTGTCTTTCCCAAATCTTCTAATTCCATTTTATATCTTGGTAAAACTAGTGTTTTCAACCCATAGAGGTTTTTCGTTTTGCAATTGTTATAATGCCTTAATTAACGTCTTTAGAAAAACAATTTTACTGTACAGATTTTCATTTTTTCCAGTTTTGATTTTAATGGCTTTTTCGTTTTTTATGTTGCTGTTTTCACCCCGACATGTAAAGCTGTCTGATTTGATGTATCTATTTTTGGTTTTTGAAGTTCGTTGTGAGAAGCTTTCATTAGTCACATGTTTAGTGTTTTCAGACGATATTATTTTTAGGCTTAGATGTTCAGCTATCTCCTTCAGAAATTCTAGTTTTTTTTTTTGCACTTCCTAATGTTCCATTTACTATGCCAAGATAGTCTGCAAAGGCCATACAGTTCATTGCTATTTTGATCTACTCAGTTTTTGTGTAGTTACAAACTCCTTTCCTTTCTTCCTTTTTCGAACACACGATTGAATAATAGTGGTGGAAAAATTCTTCCCTTGTCCGAATCCTGAGAAGAGGGATGAGAGTACAAACCACGAAATTTAGCTTTGATGGTATGATCGTAAATGTTCAATACATATTATTTAATGAATTTTATTATTTATTAACATTACGTAGTTAGTGCAGTTAATAAATTATTAAGCATAATAACTAATATAGTCACATTCAATAGTTTTCACATGAATAACAATAAAAAGGAAATGAAGTTTTTGCTCAGTGCGGGTGTATTGACTGCAGTGGCGGGCGTAATGAGAACTGACTGGCCTGGTCGTTGTGCTCCCCTATACACCATCACACAAAAATCGTTACTGTTTGGTCACTGCCACCCACGAAGTATTCCTAGACATAGAATCCGTCACTAAGTAGGAACTCTTTCAACCGAACTATATTAGAGAGTCCGAACCATTCATGTAATGTAATATACCGCGTTCAACGGTGTATGAGGATGACACGGCGGTCGGTCGACTATCACGTGGTCTTCAAGGCCTGATCGCAGGTTTCTCCCTTATTTGTAATACTGCCAATTGAGAATTTAAGTTAGATCAGAAGGTCGTAAAACCATCAAAACACGACTGAGAGAGAGTGCGATATTCTGACTTAAAATGATTACGTGGTTGATGGGGTTTCGAGTGACATCTTTATGCATTCGCCGTAGGACTGCGGCAAGGTACGGTCTCCCATATTCAAATGGCCGTTACACCCGCTATGGCAATTATACATGTCCTTTTCCTACGCTTCCCCAACGGTTAAGTTATTGCTGTCACGTCACTATTAAACCGCTCAAAGACGTTACCTTCGATTCTGATAAAGCTCATCTGTCAAGAAAGATATGCTGACTTTCTTTCGCTAGGAAATTCGATCTAATTGGACATCTGCTCGGATGATCCTTCAGCATGTATATGGTGCTGAATGATATCGAAGCGCTTATGGAAATCAAGAAACACCACACAGTTTCTTCAGGTATCAATCGTAGGAAATACAGATTTCTGAAGATGGCAGTAGATAACAAAGCTCAAGAAACTAAGTTAATTTCTACAGTAGAGTTCTTAAGTTTCCAGGAACTTCATCATACGTGCGCATAAATATTTTCCATATTTATGCAAGTGACTTCAGTGAGAGGGGTCTATGTGCTGCGAGGTACTCTTCAGACCCTTCTCAGTATAAGATAAACTTGGGCATTTATCCAGTCACTTCGTACCCGCCAGTGATGTATGTTCACCCGACCGTAAACTGGGAGCCATTTCCTCGTGTTTTCTATGTAGCTTCATTTCAATTCCCAACGTAGCACCTTGTTTACGAATTGAGTGGTTCAAATGGCTCTGAGCACTATGGGACTTAAATTCTGAGGTCATCAGTCCCCTAGAACTTACAACTAATTAAACCTAACCAACCTAAGGACATCACACGCATCCATTCCCGAGGCAGGATTCGAACCTGCGACCGTTGCGGTCGCGCGGTTCGACTGTAGCGCCTAGAACCGCTCGGTTACTCGGGCCGGCAGTTGAGTGGTTCTCACGTAGTTATGTAGTTATCCTAATGTTAGTTAAGACGTCGTTTAGCTTCTCAAAAAGCATTCGGGTTCGTTGGAATTTATGTCATAAATCCTCCTGCACGTTCTATATCCCCAGAGTTGAACGTCTGCTCAAATACTTCCTAATTATTTTCATTTCAGAGTTTTTATGCAGAAGCATATTAGAGACCTTATTAATTTGTCGTCCAAAACCACTGGTAACTGATGCTTTCAAGGCGTTGTGGTTCATTATTCATATCTCTTTGTACACTGAATCTGAAGTACGGGTCTGGTAGTTGCCAACATGGCCATTTAGTGTCCGTCGCGGGTGAAGAGTCTCCCCAACTAAATAATTTTCGAAAAATAGGTTCGATGCAACGCCACGAAATAGTAAGTCCTTCCCTCCCGTATTAAATGCATGCATCTTCCTGTATGTGAACGGCTCACTGATAGCTGACGTAATAATTATGGCACGATCGAAGAATTTGGACAAGAATTTTTCCAGGCCATCTTCATCCAGATAAATCTCATTTGGACTCTGTATTTGTCATAAGACATTGGCGAGTTCCATACGGTAATAAATGTGCAGTCATGAACGATGGCAAGCATATCGTTTGGGTATATATTCCATTCTGAATCTGATATTAAACTGCCAGTCGCAGCTGGTTTCAACCAATTTTATGGCCTAATATTACATATTTGGTGTTACAGTTAAGGAGTAATTGTAATTCTTGGACTATACCCTTGAATGCTACTGCCGTTAAGCACTTGCGTCAGTCAAAATTTGTCTGCACACCCTTTTTGTAAGATGTTATAACACAAAATTTACAAGGACATCATTTTTCACCATAGAGGCCCTCATTTCAACGCATATACTTTATAGTTGCACAATCTTCCAATTACCCTCAGAGAAAAGTTTTACGTTTGAGCAGCAAGACACTTCTGCACCGCTTCCTTCGGTTTTTCGTCCGAGGTGAATTGAATTGATGGCATCTTAAGCGATCTATAAGTTGACCAAACAAAGGGTAATCCAACGGGGGCGAGATTATGACCGTATGCAGACCGCTCACACACCACGAAATGCGTCTTCTGAAGGGAAGAGTTTGAACGGTATGGGCTGAGATATGTGGGCACACATCCGTTTGCAAGTAAACGAAGCTTCAACTCATTGCAGGGCACATCAAGATAACACTGACTGTATACTGTCGAACAACTTTTCTAAGTAATGTTAGAGATTCGTCCTTGTGTGTTCCGAACAACTATCACTTGTCCTGCTGACGGTTGACGCTTGAATTTCTTTTTAGCTGGACACCTGGAGTGATTCCATTCCATGATGTGGATTTCGTTTTCTGGTTTTAAGCGGTGATCCTATATTTTATCTTCAGTGATGATAGGTTCCAAAACATTTCCCCTAAAAGTTCAGTGGCTGCTGGCAGATTCTCCCACGATTGCGCTCGTGATTTTCGTTGAATTGTTTTGGGCCTCTAGCGGCACAGACACCATTAAACTTAAATCTGATACGGATGATTTTATGTGCAGAACCATGAGTAACGTACATTCGATTTGCAACATCATTAAGA
The DNA here is from genome assembly GCF_023897955.1 of Schistocerca gregaria. Taxonomy (NCBI): domain Eukaryota; kingdom Metazoa; phylum Arthropoda; class Insecta; order Orthoptera; family Acrididae; genus Schistocerca; species Schistocerca gregaria. The sequence continues at coordinate 244,385,761 of NC_064931.1, forward strand.
AACCGCTCAGTCAAAATCAGGTCACAGATTTATCAAATGTCGTATTTATTAATTGTTGGAATCAGTAGTGCGTGTGACAGGACGTCCTGCTCTTCCCTCGGCCTTTCGGCTCATCCAGCCGCTTTTAAGATATCCATTCCACTGGTAAACACTTCGCCATGGTAAAACATGGACTATGTATTGTACTGAAAGTCTTCTACGCATTTCAGCTCCTGGAGCACCCGTAGCCCACAAAAAGGGATTACAGAACGCCATTCTTCATTGGTACAAACGGAGAAGGGCGTAGCCATATTTCCTTTGCAAGCGCTCAAAGCGAACTGGTGCTACAACGCTGAAACCTGTCTCAAGCGAAGAGAACGATGCTATCATACTGTCAGCCTAAGACAATTAAAACAAAAGTGCAGATTATTTCAATTTTTTAGACCAATAGTGGCACTCGTCTCCTTTCATACCAAGTACAGATAATGCACGCATGGTGGTCTTGTTCTACTATACCAAACTGATCTTCTGGTAGACCTCAACAAATCCCTCATGTGCATGCCACACTTACTGTGCCGCCTGAGGAGATGCAGCCAGAGTGTAGTGCACGCTTAACCTATTAAAGGACCCTAATGTTACCACCAAATAGCACAGGTTAAGACTGCGTCTTAGGTGGTCGGAAAATCAACGGAACAGGTGCTCCAAGCCTTCAAATTTTTACTCACCCTCAAAGCAGAGAGCTTTTGTCGGTCCTCGGTATGGTGCTACAAATCGCGAGCTGGAGTTCGCCTTTGGCAGTCGTTACTTCGGTTCATTACCGGAACCAATAGTAATTTGTAAACCTTACCGAAAGGCATCATTTTTGCCGAAGGGTAAGCTACAGTTTCCAGCGACGTACGTTCTCTACATTCTGAAACGGGCAGAGCCGCCGCCACTTCTCAGACGAGACCCCATGACAAAACATACTGAGTGCACGTTGGACTCATTCCTCAACCAGCTGCCGTTTACCGGAAGGTATCCATCACCTGTGAACTATTGGAGCTCCCAATAACGAGTAACTGCTCCCTCAGTGCATATTCGGATCTTGCAGCAAGTCTTAAAATCTCAGCTCGTGGTAGTTCAGTCATAATTTCGGCAGTGGGCGACACACGGCACCTGTTTTTCAGGAGCATGTTGCATGGGGACCGTCCTGGTGTCAGTAGACACTTACACACCGTCTAGAGATCCAAGCCCGACAAAGATACGCCATTCACCCTCGCGTGAGGCCGAGTCAGCCAGAATAAGCAACTCTAGAGGTACAAAGCCGCCAGGGTTCAGAGGCAGCATTGATGACAGGAGAGATAAGGGCAGTATAAAGGATATGGACCGCGACCAACAAACTTTGTTTGCTTTTATCAATGCGTGGTGTCTGTTCTTTCGGACATGCCCGAAAGAACAGACACCACGCCGAATCCGCAGCTGTGATACCATTTATGTAAATTGAGGGTAGAGGAGGAAGAAAGGAAAGAGAAGGGATTACTGATGTCAGCTGCATTGGGACAGTATGCGGAATCAGTGACGACGAGTGAAAATGTGTACCACGCCGGGATCCGAACCAGGATCTCCTGCTTACTAAGCAGGTGCGTTAACCACAGCTTCATCCGGGAGACAGTGTTACGGAAACTGCACGGACTATCTCGGCACGCCTCACTGCCAATCCACATTCCTTACGTCGTTCAGCCGGGACTTCATTTTATGTAAAACAATGCACTACCGCATCGAACAATGCAGGCAGAGGAGATCTTGGAACGAGAGGACATTCGGCGAATGGAATGTCCGCTCTCCTGAATTAAACCACATCGAGCCAGTGTGGGGTGCTTTCATAATCAACAGTGGTATTACGTTTTATTTCTGTACTTGTACTTTTTAGTCTCTCTGAAAAAAGTTGATACTCAGCAATGGAGTAGATGGGGGGCATGACATAGATGGTAAGATGCCTGTCGGTTCATTGACAACAAAAGTGCGATTTTGGTGGAGAGAAATTACGAGAACTAAAATCAAAGAAATTATAACGTAAACGGAAGCCCTAAATGTAAAGTGTCTTTATTTAAGCCATTCATCAGTGATGGTTTGTCTAATGTTCCGCATTCGGTTGCAGATATGTCACTGATAAGTTTCTTTCAAGTTTCTTTCAAGTTTTTTTTTTTTTTTTTTGCATTAAGTGCCTAAATAAATGTAAAAGAAAGCATGCAATATTGGAATTAATTTCTGCATAGTATTGCTATTAAGGGATGCAGCTTCCTTCTAACGTGTACTGTACCTAAAGGAAAATTACAGCTGTGTCTTGCAGACATAGAGCAACTGTTAATGGTTTCAAACATATTACATCTGACACAAGTGCCGTTAGAAACCGTCTTCAGGTCTCCACTGGTTGGTTTCAGTGTCATATGTCCACTTCGTTGTCATCGATTTGGCAATTAACGGCCACAAGTACGATATCATACCTTCGGTGGCCACAATCCATTCTGACTTATTCCTTCAGTTTAAAATTTCAAATGTAGTTACAAAAATACATTTAACGTAGTTAATCTGGTCTAGTGTTGGCGGAGATAAGATATGCAACGTTTGAAAACTAAATTTATGTAGAGAGAACAGAGATTCTCGGCGTCACTGACGTTATAATTCGCAAGTCGACCTTTTTGCGTTAAGCGCCTGTTCCCTAAGGGGACAGCTGCATTTCCTGAGGGCGTGATATAGGAAGTGAACGTAGTAGCTAGTCTTAACCACGCTAAGATCACAGGCCTTCACGTAGTGCCCACAGAATTCACGAGTAGTATTGGAAGCCAATTTCTCTCCCGTAAAGCAGGGCGACTGCAGTCTCTATAATTGTTTTGACATACTAGTTAATATCGTCTCTACGCACTAACACAGAGAATATTTTCGTACAATAATGGACTACGTTCATCGTCAGTGAGGTTCAAATACCGGTCAGTTATAGTGTGTTGTTTACTTCTAATTATTAAAAATGGCTCAAAGGGCTCTGAGCACTATGGGACTTAACTGCAGAGATCATCAGTCCCCTGGAACTTAGAACTACTTAAACCTAACCAACCTAAGGACATCACAGACATCCTTGCCCGAGGCAGGATTTGAACTTGCGACCGTAGCTGTCTCGCGGCTCCAGACTGTAGCTCCTAGAACCGCTCGGCCACCGCGGCCGGCCCTAATTATTATTTTGGGGAGGAAAACAAGGAGACAGAATCCGTTTAGTCAAAAATTTTTGTGCTGTGGTAGGGAAAAGCACCATGAACAACATGCTAAAAATCCTGACGCGTGAGTTGTTGGTCGGGTTGGAATGAGAGGGCGTTTAAAGGTCAGCTCTTTAAGTTTTCTTGAATAAATCGAAAATCGCAACTTCTAGCGAATAATATTTCCAGTTCAAAAATTAACTAAATCAAATTTGCTACAAAAAGGTCGTACTAGTTTCTCCTCTAGGGCTAATAGTTTCGCGTTGCAGGGGACAAAAAACCGGAGATTGTTAAAAATGTTTTAATGGTATAAAATTAATGTTCTGGACAAATGAAATGTGTTGATAACATATAGTAAAAGTCTATACCTCATCTAAGTGCAGTAGAACAGTAACAGGAGACAAATGGTGTTCCGGGGATGTGACGGAGTGATGGGAGGAAGAGGAGTTAGATAGATGCGTTACAGGAGGAGATAGGTCGCCAGATGGTGGTCATACACTTCCCTTCTCATTAGGCCCGCAAATTGAGGAGTGAATAGAAGAGTACCACTACGTCCCAATAAGCAACTTTAGCGTGTTTCGCGAAGTTATACCACAGCTCGCCTTATCAGTTACTGCCGATGCAGTGCGCAGACATGTTCTGAGGGTGTTTATTTTCCAGGAAGTGTGATAACGCTACATGGAATACAGATATTCGGTACTAATGCAAGAAACGCATATGAACAGAATGTATGTAAATATCTGCACACTGTTGTTCACTGCTAATGGGGAAATTGATTCTTAGCCATCCGGTAAAGGAGCAGTAACATTCTTCCGCAAAAGGCGACTTCGGCACAATGAACACTGCTTTCTTTCCAGGTTATAGATCGTCCTTCCTCAGTGTTATATAGTGAAGTTGATTCCTGTTTGTTAAATGAGTACTTATTTGATGTTGCTCAGTGAGATCTTATGTAAAGTTCCCGTAACTGCCTGAGTCATGTTGCCAGTGACCTGTAAAGTGCTGGCGGAAAAGGGACTGGATTGGTAAATGGGGCACCTTGCTGCCATCTGTCGTCTACAGCGTATTGTGAACACGTGTAATTATGTCTTAGCCACTTAGGGCTGAATTAAGTGGTCAGAAAGTTACTACCACTAATGTGATATTTATAGACAGTATAAATTTCTTCCATTAAGCAACAACTAGCACTTACAGAGTGGGTTGTATTGAGTGGCGACAATCCCTAGAGTATCTTGCAAGGTTTCTCTGGGTACGTCTTCTGGAATTGGGTTGATCATTTTCAAGTCTATAACAGGAATCTGCTGCAATGCATTGCTTGACTTACGCTGAAATACCTGAAGTTTTATAGCACTTTGGTGATCTGCCTCTGTTGCAGAGGGATGCAGTTTAAGCCCCTGGATCCCTTCATACACTGGGAGAGGTGAGCTTGGGACGATACATTCGATATACCACATGCTGTCAAAAGTACTCCAGACATTGATAGTGGAGACAGTAAAATTTGAATTGTGGAATACATGTTGACAGGAGGTCACATTTATGGCAGGCTCTTCAGTGTGGTGGTCGGTTAACATCTCGCGCTTTTGTGTCTTCTTGCGTAATATCTCACTTCACAATTGTAAATAAATACTCGTTTAATAAACTAAAACACCGCTATACAAACGGGAGCTCAGTGAATCTACTATATCTACTCACATAAAAGAATTCGACAGAAAATACTGAGGTGGTATAGTACCTCTGTAAACCTAAGAGCGAGCAGAGCTCATGGTGGAGGAAGTTATCTTTCCTGGAAGAACACAGCAGCTGTCATACGGGAAGAACGAGAATAAATTTCCTCTGTAGCGGTGTAGAACAGTGTGCAGATATTGATGTAGATTCTGTCCATATGCATTTCCTGCGTTAGCATTACTAGTAACGCATATATGCATCCCATTTAAAGTTACCACATATTGCGGAAAAGCATCTCCCCTCCCCCACGAGCACGTCGGCACACTGCATCGCTAGTGATACATAAAGTGCGGCGTGGAGGAGTGGTATATCTTCGTGAAACACCGTGTGGTTGCTTCTTGTGACGTAGTGGAGAATCAACTGATTTATACAGTTTGCACACAGATGGGACGGGGAAGTGTATTACCATAATTAGAGGATCTGTCTTTCTCAAGTTCCTCTCTTCTCTTTTTTAATTAATAAATTATTTCATTATCGCAATATTTTGGTCTTTGCGTTATCTTGCCCCCCTGGCTATTTTCTGATACGGCGGTGTTTCATAACACTACTTTGAGACCATGCCTAGAAGCAAAAGCTTTGCTTCTTGTCATACCGATACTAGATGTGTAAAGTAGTTGAAAGACAGTTCCGTTAAATAATTGGTATTTCTGAAGATCTGACTTGGAGTTAAGATTCGCATGCCTCTCATTGGTACTGAAGGTAACCTATGAGACCGCAATTGTGTTAAAGAATTAACTGGAATTCTGTTGTTTTGTGTGTGGTGTTAATGAGATTGGCGCGATTTTTTTCGTTGTGTTGGTAAACATGTCTGAAATGTACCTGTTCAGTGTTCAATATATTGTCAGCTTTCGGAAACGTTATGTATGTATTAGGTAGAATCGGCGATTATTTTGCACAAAAGTAGGTCAGATAATTGGTATTAAATTGCGCTGTAAGAACGAAATAACGTGCAGCGAAGTGACAGAAAAGTTAAACATTCATTTTGTTAGTATGCTATTACTAAAACAATGGTTTACAAGTGATCTTAGCATGTTGAAGAAAACTACAAGTATTCTTCAGAAGACAAGCGTCCTGAGCGCCTCACCATATCATCAGCCGACGAAATCGTAGAAAAAGTGAAAAAAATCATTATGAACGATAGCCGAACCTCTATTTCACAATTGGTGATTGATATTAGCATATCACTTGGCACACGCTACGAATTGTTTTGGGATGATTTGAGTATGAAACGTATGACAACAATATGTGTTCCAAACTAGTTGAATTCCGAACAGAAACGGCGGCGAACCCAAGTTGCTTAGATGCTACTTATTGAAGTAAACGACTACGCAGAACTACTGAAACGTGACAAGCAGGCGATAGAAAAATTGGTTCACAGATACGACGCCGAAACTGAAGCCGTCAGCACACGGACAAGGCAGCAAACACGGTCGTGCACGCAGAGGGGATATCAAACGTCATGAGACGCAGTGTCGTCGGCACATTTACTAATAACAAATCCTAAGAATAACAAGCTTTTCATGGATCGTCGAGGTGTCGTTGCCTTAAAAAGGCTTACTCTCGTAACACGTGAGGTATAATGCGATAAATAACCAGTACGAAAATTCTTCAACCACCAACATAAAGTTCCCTGTCATTTTATTGCAACGATTCATTCTCGAGACATTCAATGTGCTAGTGTTCAGAAACAGCGTATTTTAATGGGATGTACGGTGTATCATAACACGGACCAATAGCAGGCTTCCAGTGAACACGACAAATAATATACGGCGTCTCGCTCTCTGTGGGGCTCAAGCTTTATGCTTGCGATGTAGAGAGCATTTTTGCTTTATGTTCTGCTTTACGTGATAAGATACCTAAAAAGCACAGAAGTAACTACATGTCTCCCATAGATAAGATTACAAATGCATCATTGAAAGAGCTAAGAGGCATCTCAAGGCAAAGTTTCAGTAGTGTTCCAGGAGTTGGAAAAACCGCTGAAAGAAGTGTGTTATATCTTATGGGAACTATGTTGTAGGGGGTTACACTGATTTGGAGAAAGTAATAAAATTCTTTGCAAGTTATAAAAATTACCGATGTTTTTTAATATACTTTGGCTTCCTTTTAACCTCTATCGGAGTTAAAAATAGCAGTAACAGACATTTACTCTTTCGAATATAGGTACGGTCTCTTGTACTTGCTTCTTAAAAATAGTAAAGCCATTGTTTACAAACTAGGGGCAAGAGAAAATTAAATATTATTGTGATTTGCGTAATGATCCCAAGCTGAAACTTCGTGGGCGATTGCTTCGACGAATAAGAAATAATAATCGCATATTTCGATAAAACGACAGAAACGCTTTTTCTAACAAGAGAACATCCCCATCGTACCCCCCCCCCCCCCCCCCCTCAGATGTAGTTATAATTTAGCACAGTGGATAGACCTTGAAAAACGGAACACAGATCAATCGAGAAATCAGGAAGAAGTTGTGTGGAACTATGAAAAAAAAGCAAAATATACAAACTGAGTGGTCCATGCGCAAGATAGGCAAGATCAGGGACAGTTTAAGCAAATGAGCGCAGTGGTCTCGAGGTTAGCGTGAGCTGCCGCGGAACGAGAGGTCTTTGGTTAAAGTTTTCACTCGAGTGAAAAGTTTAATTTTTTTTCAGACTATTATTATCTGTACGTCATCTCTTTTTTGGGAGTGATTATCACATCCACAAGAAAACCTAAATCGGGCAAAGTAGAATAATCTTTTTACCCATTCGTCAAGTGTAAAAGTTGAATGGGTCAACAACATATTCCTGTCATGTGACGCACATGCCGTCACCAGTGTCGTATAGAATATATCAGACGTATTTTCTTGTGGAGGAATCGGTTCACCTACGACTTTGCGATCAAATGTTTTCAGTTCCCATTGGAGAGGCAAGTCCTCTCGTCTACTAATCGCACGGTTTTGCGGTGCCGTCGCAAAACACAGACACTAAACTTATTACAGTGAATAGGGACGACAATGAACGAACGGACAGATGATAAATTTGCGAAAATAAAAAAGTAAACTTTTCACTCGAGGGAAGACTTGAACCAAGGACCTCTCGTTCCGCAGCCGCTCACGCTAACCACGGGGCCACGGGACCACGGCACTCCTTAGCTCACACTGTCCTTGATATTGCCTATCTTGCACATGGACTACTCAGTTTGTATATTATGCTAATTTTTTTCATAGTTTCACACAACTTCTTCCTGTTTCCTCGATTGATCTGTTTTCAGTTTTTCAAGGCCTATCCACTATGCCAACTTACAACTAAATCTGAAGGGGGTGCGATAGGGAGGTTCCCTTGTAAGCAAGTTATCAAAGATAATTTTACATTACAGTTTGCGATTAAATTTTGTAACTGCGATATTTAGTGACATTGCCAAACCTTCATAACTGTGTTTTTTATCATCATGAGGAACCTAGACGTCTTAAATAAGATGATGAGCGAAGAAAATGACTTTAACACTCCACTGCTCAGAAACTAATATAGTTAGGAAAATAAACGTCGCCATTCTTACATGGTTGTAAGAGTGGACAAGGGAAACTTCAGGGAAATACGGTGACACTGGCTTTGGCACCTCATTAATCTGGCATGAAGTGATGCAAATTTCTAGTAAAATTAAACAGTTATTCCCTTGAAGTTGTCCCATTTCGATCTACGCCGCTTTTTACGAATCTGTCCTGTAGAAACTAAGTCCTGTCCGACAATATTAATAGAAAGTCAGTTTTCATAGCATTGTGGTAAACAGCACTCGTTTGTAAACGAATCTTCCGGAGCCCGCACAACATACGCCATCGATACCGCCTGCGATCTGTCGCTCATTTCGACCTCTGTACACACGATCGATACCAAACAATTTAAACCAGTAACTTACTTCAAACGCTACTGTGTAGTGAATTTCTGCTACGGAAAAATGACTGATGTTTACCAACGGTGCTAGTTGATCACCGTAAGTTGACTCATATTAGCAAAAAATATTGAAATTTATTCACCATATCTGGAAAACGTTCTATTGGAATAATAGGTTGTGTTACTGAATACGTTGCACTTTTCATTGACACTATAAGTGTGTTCTGTACCTCTTTACAATTTTTTCATTTATTAATCTTGTTGTTAGAATAACAGTATTTTGCCAATGAAGCTGCAGTCTCACTGACAATAGAAACGTTTACCAATAGCATCATTTTGGTTTGTATGAATTCCTGACGGCACTTTATGTTCCCCCTACCGTCTTTACATCTTGTGCCTGTTGCTCTCCGTTCGCTTAAACTACGAAATTCCTGGGGCTAAGGTATTTCCTGGGGGCAAATCGGACAACCCTCCTCCGTTTATATCGACCACTTGTCCTTACAAAACAAGACTATGGGTGTTCTGATTATTCATCTGCACGTCCGCGCATCTTAGGACCGTCGTAACGCAATCCTCCACCGTTTAATACGTTTGGCCACTGGCGCCATTCACGCTAGGTCGGTTGAGAGTCGTACCTCGGCCCTCTAGCTCTTAGATTCCTTCGGATGATCTCCGTATTGACGTCTGTCGACAGACGGGGTCACTTTGCGATCAGCACTGGTCTTCTCTTCACGAGAACAAGCTCTGGGGAATTAAACCTCTCCCAGTGGCTTGGCTTATCTCCTCTAGGACCCCTCGCCATGATAAGATCATTTTAGCTACGTTGCCTTTGGCCACTAATTATTTAGCTATCGTTATTTGTTACGTGGTGATCCCCCATCAGCTCGTGCTCATTGGCATCCGCCTTATACTTTTCGCCATTCCCTGACCCAATGCCCTTTTCTTTAACCGCTTACGTTCCAATGTTTGTTTGCCGCATGAGTTATCGGCCGTTTTAGCGAACGACGCACGGCTGTTGACCGCGTTTTACTTTTTATACGTCGTAGCAATATGGCGAAGGACACTTTAATCTTTGGTTCGGAACCTCCGCTGTCACTACGGCATATTTTGTGGACCTTTCTCGAAGGGAAGTCTTTTTTTTTTTTTTTTTAGCTCCTTCCCTTTGTTGATTAGGGGTAAATTATCCTTGCAATTGTTTTTGCGACCTAAAAAAACAAAAAAACAGAACTTCTGGTTCTCATAATTGTCGTTGTAAATACTATGGAGTATAAGAACCTATGAAATGATAATGGACTAAGAACAGCTATAGAATAGGTATGCCCTAAAAATTAAATTCTCGGCATTAGCTCATTCTCCTTGAAAGCTAAAAAACTTCAAATGATGAGTCTAGTTGTTTCATACTTAATCCAAAATCACATACCACAGCCTGATGTATAGTTAGTGTCAACGTGAACTTCATATCGATATCTGGTTCTACGTCAGAAGCTTAAATATGTTTATAACTGCTAAAGCTAAGGGTGTCAATGATTTTGTATTTCTTCTTACTATGTGGCATCTCCGGTTTCAGCTTCGCCTTCCGGAGTGGTTCATGCTCCTTGAATAACTATAAATTCTAACATGAAGTTCCTACTTCACGGGAGCATTGGCAACGAAGCAGTTACACAACAGTACTAAATAATTAAACAAAGGAGTTGCAATCAGGCCTTAACTGTGAATTCTGGACGATAGATTGCTGCTGCCTTCGAGCGGTCGATCGTTGATTTGTGTGATTTGACCACACACGTACTGCCTACGTACAGATTTTGCGACCAGGTGACGAATTACTACTATCGGGTGCTTGAGAGTGGAGCCTTTTGATCAGTAAGAGAACGCCGGGGAACCGCAAACGTGGCGCCGCAGACATGTATCGCCGGCTCTTTCCCAGTGCGCCTCACAGCTGCAACTTAGCGAGGCTGTAGGTTGAGATGACCGTCACTGTAATGAGAGACCATATGCTGGCGCTAGGTGTCACCATCTTTCGGTGTTTTCCATACTCATACACAAAGCACTACACGGCACACTCATGCATGAGTCGTCTAACCATGCAGATTAACACGAGACGGATCTCTACAGGACGCAGAAAAATCACTCCCACTAGCAATTGCCTCAAGACAGCGCATTCTGCATTGTCCGAGAAGCAGTTTCTTAGCACGAGTAGTAGCTTTAGCGTGAATGTGTAATCGCTTTTTTTCCCACCATCAGTCACAGGCGGCATAAGTGCTACTTTTCTGATTATTGCTTCAATGTACTGCAGTTCGGTTTTGTGTAATAGTAATGTCCCATTGTCTTCCAGAAGGTAGAAAATGAGCAGTTGTTTTATTTTTAGCACTTTACTAACAGGCTATAAGCTCCCGTCTCCTTGGAGATTATATGGGGTAATTAATGATTATTATTTTACAATCGTCTTGTTATAGTTGACCGTGTATATCGAGACTTCGTTCATTGTTAAATGCAATGGTGTGGTACTAACTGATGGAGATACATTAAGAACTGGTAAAATTTATTTCCTTCATCACACTGCACAAGCATAAACACAGTATTATTCAAACTTTGTGCCACTACTATTAAACATAGAGATAAATCCTTCGCTACGCAGCCTACACCTTCCACCGCCTCTCAACAACTGCTTCTGCTTGCGACTATCTCTGCAGCACTGGGCATTGTCGCCAAGACAAAGAACAACCACTTACAGATACTGCACGCCAGTACCCTCACAAGATGGAGGAGGGTAATCTAACAGTAAAAGACTACAGCTCACGTACTCGTACGTTCAATAAAATTTGACACTGGGTACAGTAATTCAAATCACGCAAAGCATTTTGGAAAATATCAGTAACGGATCGGATAACAATGTAACATACAAAGTTGGTAAAATGAAAAAAGGAAAGCAGAACCTTGTTTAAACCGATTACATTTGTTTGGATTGAGCGACGGACCAATTGACGAGACAGCCAGTCTCTCTTTCAGCTACAGCAGGCTTCTTTCTTTCTTTCCCCTCTTTCTCCATTTGTTCTTCTTCTTCTTCTTCTTCACTGAAAGGCAGACATAAACTCACTTTGTTAATGCGAGTAGTTCTTCGCAATAACATGACGCAGCAAAGTAACTTGGTGAAACATTCCAGTATGATATACGAAAATTCCAGTGCAATGCTTTATTCGTACACTTATTTACACCTGCAAATTCTCGTTCAGTGATGAAATAAGTCGCACGATTGGTGGTGGTGGTGGTGCTGGTAAGCATTTGTAGCAAAAAAGAACTAAAAAACACGATTGCTTCACAGTGCAATCAGGAATGCTGTCTTCAGTGTGTGAAACGGCAAAATCTGCTTAACTTAGTTTTCAAATTAACAGGAGCAACGTATAATAAAAAGTGACGAAATAAAGTGCATTGGAACGTGGGCTCGCGTTTGTCAGTGGAACAGTTTTTGTGTTCTCGTCATTCATAGAGGCTGAAGCAGCCTTTAGTGTAATCACATATTCCCAAATATCGACGTTAGCGTATAACGAGCGAAGCGACAGCTGATTCTGCGTTGACTATTATAATAGCAGTAATCCAGCCGGTATCTCTAGGGAAGGCTCGCAGCTGCTATCGAACTAATGCGCCAACTGCCGTGTTGCCCAAAACCTGATTAAAGCTTACATATATGTGAGAGTGAGTGACTCCGCACTGGCTGTGTTAAAGTTGCACTGCTACCTTTATACTGCATGTAAACAACCGCTGTTTAATCAAAATGAAGGGGATGTTACTGAATACGTCTTTACTTTGATGGAATCGATATCTCGTAATCCTGCCATAAACGCGCCAGCGATATGTGCTCTTGCAACATCATGTATGAAATAACCGTAGATGCCGTTACCTGCTAGTTCTCCGAAAAAGGGTTGCTGTATTTTGCTCACATACATATCAGTAGTTACATTTCGGTGGAAAAAGTTTGGTCCAGTAATTCGTGTTGTACTAATTGCAGACTGCATTTTTTACGCGTCATTCAGTGCTCCCTATGTAACGGATAAATATTTTCAGAACTCTAACGTCGATTGCATAAAGTTCATGTAACTTGATATAAATGCAGCCATGCTTCATTAGAAAAAAAACCTTTGAAAATCGACCACCTTACCACACACTGATTGCAGTAGCTAGTCGCAGTGTTTAACTCGAGGCATTATGTGGGTTAGTTAGAAGATGCACTGCCGTTACTTCGTTAGTACGTAGCTCAGTGATCAGATGCTACTGACACACCAGTCTGCAAGAGTTAAACTGTGGAACAAAATTCTTGATATTTTCTCCTCGGCCATCCTAACTGGTTTGGTTTGGATGAAACAGATTGGCCACATAGCAATGTCCGAGGAGCTGGTCAGAATGTGTACCTTTATTCCCAGTATCGGGTAGACAGTGCTACGTCTGAGACAGCGCATTTGTCGTACACAATGTGTAATACTGGGAGAAATGACGTGTCCATTACCCAGTCTTAAGTCATCATCTCACAGGACGTGAAAATGTTCGTGAATCAGGAGCTGGTTACGTCACTGCATGGATTTCCACGTTCCACTACATTGCGAAGGGTGAAAGGAAAGATCTGTAGTGCTGGTTTTTCCTCATGGGGAGGAACGTGGCCAGTGATACGCTATCGGTTTTGCTTCAAAAGCAGAATTTTGGATACGCCATATTGTATGAAGTTTGCGGATTTGATCTCCGCATTTGGTGGTATTTTATTATAGTGTATGTGGTATGAAATAAGCCGTTTCAAAGCACCAGCGTATTGAGGACCTCTCGAAAAAGCGTCGTTTTAGGTAAGATTTGTAATACTAAAGACAGGAAACTACATATCGGTAGTTACAGGCTTCTTATGTTTGACGCTTTACATGTTACAACTTGACTACTATGGAAATTCACCATTTCAGTGCTTCGGCACTATGCTGCTTTATTAAAAAGCGCGTAGTTTTCGGTGCAGTTGGTAACAGGTAAATAATGGAATTTGTTTTTAACCCTTTTAGAAACTGTACATCGTAAGTTGGGAGCTGCTGTCCTGTTCAAGCTGTAGCATAGTTGATAGTGCCACGAATTGTAAAAAGAGAGGTAGCAGGATTGTGTTAAGTATTTCCAAATTTCTTTTGTGTCTTAGGTTTTCTAAAAGATTCTGGGACATTTTTTATTAACTTAATAGAAGTTTTATCTGAATTGGTTGTTATTTATAATGAATTTGCTGCAACTCTGACTGTATAAGCCGAAGACTAGAAAGTTTCTCCAGTGGCCAGTGGCTGCCGGTTTATGACGGAAAGTAAACACAACACACTAGAAGTTGTTGCAATTATGAAACTTCGTGTAAATCGTATATACACTTGTCTCTCGGTTTACGGACTACCTCATGATTGTGTCTTGTCAGTGAGTATGTTTATCAGTGATGATTAGTAGCTTAGAAAACATCTCCCATTCGCATGAAATTACCAAACGAATCTCAATCTTCGAGCCTACGCGATGAAGTACGTTGCTTTAGAATGATGGTCGTGAAAACAACGTCGAGATTATGCGTGTCATGTATGATGAAACTGACATCAGGAACTCACTATACTTAAACTACATTCAATTTAAAGCCTAAAATGTGATGGAGATTCTGTTGAGTTAACGAATAACATCCATATGTATTTCGGATCGTTGTGCAGCGTAGATGGTGTTTCTGTATCAGCATTTCACTGTTGAAGTCATTGACGAGTCAAAAATCCTCTTTTCGATTTCCTCCGCAGTTCTTCGAAGATCGCTAACAGAGGTAATGCAATTATTATAACTGCGGGATTAGCACATCAGATGCGGCCGACAACTGCCGTTGGAGAGTGCTGCGGTCGCAACTCAGAAAAAGGGGCACGTTCTGAGAGATGTACGAGGTTGTTCCAGAGCGTGTAGCAGTCATGACGAACACCACTATTGGCGTGCTTCGCAATCTTAAACTTCCCATGTGAAGACGCCTTTAGTATAGTACAGCGTCCCCAGCCGCAGTGACTGTGAAATAATTAGCATGCCTTTTTCTGTTATCACAGATGGCGCCTAACTGTCACCATTTGTACTAGAGTAACAGGACTTCTAAAGGGCCCAACTATATTTTACCAGATCAAAGCAAAACATAGTATTCCTGATGTGTCCACCTGGCGCCTTCAGCTCATATTGTCCTCCTACAGAGTTGTAGCACGGATGTCTCGAGTCGGCTGCATTTACTGTGTGGTTTCAGTGGGCCTGCAATGTAACACTCCAAGGCTCTGCTCACGGAAACAATGTGTTCCGTAGTTTATAGGGATGTTAGCTATACTTTATTATGCATATTTCTTAAGATAAAATAGCGAACTGAAATTATGTTGGATTTTTATACGTACGCCTACAGGAACCTCTCGTGAAGATACCAGTTACTCCTCTTGGTAAAAATTCTCTCTCACTTTCCAGCTGAGTAGCAGGTATTATTAACATTTCAGAAGCAAAATTACACTTTCCAAAACGCTGTACTAATCTGAACTGCTCGCAGATTCGCGATCTTCGACAAGCACAGCTTTCAATCCAACGTACCAACTGAAATGTCAAAAAGGTTCAAATGGCTGAGCACTATGGGACTTAACATCTGTGGTCATCAGTCCCCTAGAACTAAGTACTACTTAAACCTAACTAACCTAAGGACATCACACACATCCATGCCCGAGGCAGGATTCGAACCTGCGACCGTAGCGGTCACGCGGTTCCAGACTGAAGCGTCTAGAAACGCTCGGCCACAACGGCCGGCCAACTGAAATGGCCTGCCTCCCACTTAATACTGAACGCATTGGCATGAAACGCGTTGGTAGTCAGTCATAAGGCACGAAACTGATATCACGCAAAGTGATTATGCCCTTCCTAGGTATTTATTGGTCTAATCAAAGTTAATAACGACACCAGGTTTTAATTACATACTGATGTCGCAGTATTAAGAGATTCTCCCATACTACTATGGATAAAATCTGAATGTTAATTAATAACTAATAATAGAGAATAAGGATCTTGGTGCGCAGACAAGAAGATATTCGGTCCATTTTTTATTACAGCAGCCAATCAGAACACAAGTCGACTGAAAACTGGATAGCAGCATATGTCGTTTCTGCCTCATTCTACGTTACGAGGTCGAACGTCAGCTACTGTGTCTCCACTCAACTGAAATGTAATATATGGAAATAAAGCTATGGTTCAAAGAGCTGGAAATGTTACAGTAGTACAGAACATCGAGGTATTCATCTATGAAGACATCTGTTGCCAGTGTCCAGTAGATAACAAAATAAATTTCAAACACAAGATGAAATCATTCCTTTTTTATAACCCCTTCTTCGTAGATACTGTTTACCCGCAGGAGTCCTTTACTATTTTGTAGGCCAAAGTTCATATTCACACGTTCCTCATAGCACGTAGCTAGACGTGCGCTAAGCCAGTGGGTAAAGTCCCTTGTGTTGCGACGCTCTACAATGTTCACGTCAGTGTTCCATATATAGCAAATCATCACGGGGAAGCTTGATACTTCATGGAAGAAAAATTTATTTTTAAGGGAAAACAAAGATTAATAAAACTTCTGAATTACAGAGACAGATCACTAGCGTCGATTTGCAACAGGATTTTTGAACATACCCTGTGTTCGAACATTATGAACTACCTCGAATAAAACAATTTATTGACAAGCAGCCAATACTAGTTCTTTATTTACGCGAAGTAATTAGTACTATCGACAGGGAATGCCAAATTGATTCCATATTTTTAGATTTCCAGAAGACTTTTGACACTGATTCCTGACAAGCGACTTATAATCAAATTTTGTGCGTACACGGAGAATCGTGTCAGTTGTGTGACTGGATTCGCGATTTCCTGTCAGAAACGTCATAGTTCATATAAACGGTCAGAAAGTCATAACATAAAATAGAAAAAATATCTGTCATTTCCTCAGGAGGTGTTACAGGCCCTCTGCTGTTCCTGATTTACATACACGATTTAGGAGACAATCTGAGCAGTTGTCTGCAGATGATGCTCCCATCAAAACCAATTGCAAAATGATTTAGAAAAGACGCTACACTTTAATGGTGCAGAAAGTGGCAATTGGATAAGTAATGAGGGTGAATTCATGAACATGAGTACTAAAAGGATCCGATAAATTACGGTTACCCGATAAATCACACAAATCTAAACAATTCAACTAAATACTTAGGGATAACAGTTTCGAATAACTTAAATTGGAACGAGGACATAAAAAATAGCAAACCAAACTTGATTTGTTGTCAAACATTTTTAAAAAATTCAGCACGTCTGCTAAAGAGACTGCTAGCACTAATATTGTTCGCCTTCTTCTGGAGTATTGCTCTGCGGTGTGGGATCCGCATCAGACAGGACTGACGGAGTACATCGAGAAAGTTCAAACAGGGGAGGTAGTGCCACGGATCTGATAAGCAAATTGTGGTGGGAATCATTAAAACAAAGGCGTTTTTCGTTGCGGCAGGATGTTCTCATGGAATTTTAATCACCCGCTTCCTCCTAGGAATGTGGAAATATGTTTATTTGACCCACGTAAATATGTAAAAATTATAATCGTAATTAAATAAGGAAAATCGGAGCTCCTACGGAAATCTTTAAGTTCTCGTTTTCCCCGCGCGCTGTTCTGTAAGGGTAGAGAAATAGCTTGAAGGTGATGTGGTGAACCCTCTACCAGGCACTTAATTGAGAATTTCAGGGTAATCACCTAGATGTAATGAAGAAATATAATCAGTTATTTTCCACTATGTACAGTTTTCCATGTTCATTCAGAAAATCATACCTTCTCTGTAAATTAGACATATATGTCCTGTGTAACGAGGACGTAGCTAGGAAAGAAGCCTGTCAAAAAATGCGGTACCTAAACATCATTCAAAGCACATTTGTGGCTTCAATGGCATGTTTTCATCATTTTCTTTTTAATTTCCTCGTTTGTTAGTTACCTAAGATTTTCCAAAGCACAGCAAACTCCGTGTAGTGCTGCATCACGTATGTTTCTGCTGCGACGATGTTTTATCTTTGACGTCAGAAAGACAAGGCTTCTGTTAGTGTTCAACAATTAACGACCTTGCATGGTCTCACTGTGCAGGCACTGTTCTCGAAATCACATTTTCGGCGCGACATGGGAAATATGAAATCAGTCAGCCGGTTGGCAGCATTCCTGTATTGATGTGAAGTTTTATGCTGGGGTACAACCATGGTATGTGTCTAGAATTCTCTTGATGCAAGAGGTCAGGGTGCGGCTATCAAGTTACAGCAGTGTTGAACATATTCGTGTCCTGTTGTGCACCAAACGCAGTGCGTAAATATGCAGTATAAGCTACAGTTTACCAACAAGGCAAGCTTATAGACTGGCCCTCCTGGATTTCTTCATATTTACAGGATTTGGAGGTCGGAAAAGCCGCCATTGAAAATTGAGAGTTCTGAGCGCTGTTACGTAAAAAAAATCTGACATAACCTCCAGTACCAGAGTGCGTATCATTTAAGTATTTTAATCGCGAAGGTGTTGGTGCTATTCTAGTTTGTAGCAACTTAATTTTTATTAAAATGTGATATTTAACATCAAACGGAACTGTCAGCTAACAAACATGGAATCATAAATTAGTAATGAAAAGATCTCTATTTTAAATTCCTTGTTAGCACTCGCATTTTAGTGGCATTATTAATTAAAAATAAAAAGATGTTACCTTATTCAAACAATAGCTGTTCTCGGACACCCTTTGCTGTGATCCAATGTGGGTAAATGCAAATGCATGGGAATTGGATATGAGCGCCAATCATTTTCTCCCCCCGTCTCTGTCCATCTCCCCCCATCCTTTCCGTTATCTGTCTCCATTTCGTCCATCACTTCGTCTGTGTCCTCTTCTCCCCCGTCTCTGACCTTGAGCTTTGTTTATTGTTATTCCATATTCAGATTCTGTACTAGTATTCTAATCATAAGACATAAATGCAACTTCACTGTTTACCAACAACGTTTCAGTTACGTGTATGAAAACACTCAGGTATCGGAATAAAACCTTGTCAAAATTTAAAAAAGGCAGTCGGTAAAGAACTTTCGGATTTTGAACAAACGAACATTTACATTTTTATTTATATTGAGTCACATTTAATTAAAATTTCCATTTGTTAATAAATATGGAATTTCAAGGAAAGTATAAAAAACTGCTGCTAGACTGATGCGAACACGTTACTTTAAATTATTAAATTTTTTACTCCACCCACTTACCAGCAACTCTGTTAATACATTAAAATTGTTTTTACTGAGTAGCGTTCGGAAATCTTGTAACCATAAGACGATGTTTTTCGAAACGTTTTTAGAATTAGGTCCTACTGATTTATGTAATTTACATTCGAGTACTGACCTTCAAATCCTGTAAACAAGAAGAAAAAATCGAAGACAGCCAGTCAGTGAGATTGCTTCGTTCTCTCTTTTGCTTCTGAGCGACAAAACTAGGCCTTTTACCTCATTTGCACACATTTTCTGCAATGCAGCAAACATATGAAACAAAGATCACGAAAATGTCCAGAGACGTTGCAAATGCTCTGTTTCGGCAGTTTTATTACTTTGGTCATTAAAGTCCGAAACAGACGAACGTATGTGGGCGAATGACTCGCTTGCAGACCATTTTCTAGTACGCGAAGGAGGATGATGCGAGAGTTGGGAACGGCAGCGAGGAGTGTGTGGCCGGGCGGTGTAGTGTGGGGGACGGGCTGGGCGTCAGCTGGCACCCGCACTGCGGCTGAGGCGGCGCCGCCGCTGCCTGCCCGCTGCCCCGGCACCACTTCATGTGAGAGGTTCGTTCATCGCTGCTCTCACCAATAACGGACGCCCGGCAAAACAAGCCGCTGCACCCAGCGAGGCAGGCGTCCACTGGCCTTTGTGTTAATAAATCCTTAGAATTTAGCTGTCCAGAATTTCTAGCAGTTCCTAACATTTCGCTCTGGGCTCTCTCAGGCGAATGTGGCTGCACAATGTGTTCCATAAATATGAAATGAGAGCGAGCACGCGTCTTTATGTACGCGAGTACGGCGATGAAGCATTTTTATAGTTGTTTCGGTAAGTTTTCCATCCGCTGCAGCCTTCAATTTTTATTTGAATAGACATAAACCGGGGTGAATAACAAGGTAAAAATTAATTATAGAAAAGAAAATATACTCCCTCTTATTCTTCCGGCAGTGTTATATGATTCTCGTAGACGCAACGTGCGATCGTTCGTGAAACGCGGGGAGTGCTGTAGAGTGGGCTATAGGTGGTTTTGGGATTCTATTGACCTATCGCTTAAACAAACATGGAAATACAGGACGAGGCATAATAAAGAACGATTTTTGAAAGGCTGTGAAGTAAAAGCACTTTCTTAATATTGTTTTTATTTCATAATATTACAATACACGAAAAAGCTTTTTCTGCAATAATAAAAATGGATTATTTTTTGAAAGTAACTTAGCCGTTTAGAGTCACACATTCCTCCAGCCGGACCTTGAAGTGACTCCTCACATTGCGCAGCATTGCCAGTGGGATTTGAACAACTTTCTGTCGGATCTGCTCTCACAGGGCTTCAATTGTTCGAGGGGGGTATCTTGGTAAACTTTGCATTTGAGATAACACCACAAGAAAGTCACATTTGTGAGGTCCGGTGAACACGAGGGCCATGCAATATCCCCATTTCGGGAGATTTGGCCTGCCGGAGTGACCGAGCGGTTCTAGGCGCTTAAGTCTGGAACCGCGCGACCACTACGGTTGCAGGTTCGAATCCTGCCTCGGGCATGGATGTGTGTGATGTCCTTAGGTTAGTTAGGTTTAAGTAGTTCTAAGTTCTAGGGGACTGATGACCTCAGCAGGTAAGTCCCGTAGTGCTCAGTGCCATTTGAACCATTTTGACATGATTTAGAAACAAACGATTGACAATATTCGCGCTTAGTCGAGCAGTGTGGGAGGTTGCTCCGTCCTCCTGGAATAAGTCTCATCGTTCACTTCGTAATGTGCAAGTTGTCGTTTTAAAAAAGTTTACCGACATGTCTTTGTATCTCTGCAAAATCACTTTTACACTATTGCCAAGGCCATCTCCAAAATAGTATAGCCATATGATTCCTAATGAAGACATGGCGCACCATACAGTAACTTCAGCGGAGTGCAGTGGTTGTTGATGCAGTTATCTATGATTAAACTCACTCCAAAACCGAAAGTTATGCTTGTTCACATAACCGGAGAGATGGAAGTGAGCTTCATCAATCGTCCACAAACGGTTTACAGTGTTCTGGTCTGGATCAATAATGTACAAAAATTCTAAGCAGAACCGGCTTCGGCTCTCACAATCTGTTTCCGTAAGGGCCTGAACCATTTGGATTTTGTAGCGGTAAAAGTGAAAATCCTGGTGTAAAGTTCTTCTAACCGTTTTGTTCAAAATTCAAAGTGTAGCACTGTGCCGGCGATCTGAGCAACGATGGAAACTTATACACGTTCGAAGTTTTCAGGTGTGCGCACAGTTTTTGTCGTTGACGCAGTCCCCTCAAAGTTCTCAAACTATCTAATCGCACAGGCAGATAGCAGCTGCTGATTCCGATTAATGTTGAAACACGAACATCTGCTAGCATGAGTTTCTTAGAAGTAGATACCTTAGGGGTTGCAAAGCAACTCAAATCGCTTGATACGGGCAAGTCTTCAGGTCCAGATTGTATACCGATTAGGTTCCTTTCAGATTACGCTGATACTATAGCTCCCTACTTAGCACTCATATACAACCGCTCGCTCACCGATAGATCTGTACCTACAGATTGGAAAATTGCGCAGGTCGCACCAGTGTTCAAGAAGGGTAGTAGGAGTAATCCATTTAACTACAGACCTATATCATTGACGTCGGTTTGCAGTAGGGTTTTGGAGCATATACTGTATTCAAACATTATGAATCACCTCGAAGGGAACGATCTATTGACACGTAATCAGCATGGCTTCAGAAAACATCGCTCTTGTGCAACGCAGCTAGCTCTTTATTCGCACGAAGTAATGGCCGCTATCGACAGGGGATCTCAAGTTGATTCCGTATTTCTAGATTTCCGGAAAGCTTTTGACACCGTTCCTCACAAGCGACTTCTAATCAAGCTGCGGAGCTATGGGGTATCGTCTCAGTTGTGCGACTGGATTCGTGATTTCCTGTCAGGAAGGTCGCAGTTCGTAGTAATAGACGGCAAATCATCGAGTAAAACTGAAGTGATATCAGGTGTTCCCCAGGGAAGCGTCCTGGGACCTCTACTGTTCCTGATCTATATAAATGACCTGGGTGACAATCTGAGCAGTTCTCTTAGGTTGTTCGCAGATGATGCTGTAATTTACCGTCTAGTAAGGTCATCCGAAGACCAGTATCAGCTGCAAAGCGATTTAGAAAAGATTGCTGTATGGTGTGTCAGGTGGCAGTTGACGCTAAATAACGAAAAGTGTGAGATGATCCACATGAGTTCCAAAAGAAATCCGTTGGAATGCGATTACTCGATAAATAGTACAATTCTCAAGGCTGTCAATTCAACTAAGTACCTGGGTGTTAAAATTACAAACAACTTCAGTTGGAAGGACCACATAGATAATATTGTCGGGAAGGCGAGCCAAAGGTTGCGTTTCATTGGCAGGACACTTAGAAGATGCAACAAGTCCACTAAAGAGACAGCTTACACTACACTCGTTCGTCCTCTGTTAGAATATTGCTGCGCGGTGTGGGATCCTTACCAGGTGGGATTGACGGAGGACATCGAGAGGGTGCAAAGAAGGGCAGCTCGTTTTGTATTATCGCGTTATAGGGGAGAGAGTGTGGCAGATATGATACACGAGTTGGGATGGAAGTCATTACAGCATAGACGTTTTTCGTCGCGGCGAGACCTTTTTACGAAATTTCAGTCACCAACTTTCTCTTCCGAATGCGAAAATATTTTGTTGAGCCCAACCTACATAGGTAGGAATGATCATCAAAATAAAATAAGAGAAATCAGAGCTCGAACAGAAAGGTTTAGGTGTTCGTTTTTCCCGCTCGCTGTTCGGGAGTGGAATAGTAGAGAGATAGTATGATTGTGGTTCGATGAACCCTCTGCCAAGCACTTAAATGTGAATTGCAGAGTAGTCATGTAGATGTAGATGTAGATGTAGATGTAGATGTTGCGGAATGCACTACGTGCTAGCTGACACAAACTACAGTTTTGATCAAATGCCTTGACACCGTACACATGGTGCTGTGGGGTCCAGCGCTCCATTATGACTAAATGCTATTTCGCGCCAAACGTAACTGATGCTATCCCCTCCACCTATCTCCGACGCAGCTTGATTCTCGCGTTTTTTAAAATCGGTCGAGATTATGCCTCATCCTGTATTGGTTGGCAAGGAAAAACACGGTTCTGGAAAATTACCTATTTGCATACTCTGTCGTGCACTATTTTCTAGTGATCTTGTCAGCTATTGCTAAGGAATAACTGTCTGCCATTATACACCGGCATTCCACTCCACTTGGTATTTGCCGGGCACAGAATTGTACATCACAATGGGTTTGAAATCTCCGTCTCCTAAATCTTTTCTTTTGCACATATCTGCCATTTTTGTGCGTCCTAAAAGTGTTACAGCGCTACACGCAATGGTTAAGAGGCAAATATTGCGTGCTGGAGGTGCGGGTCTCACAATTCCATCTGGTCGGACTAATGTAGGTTTCCGCGTTGTCTCTAAATACCGAGTGGCTATAATTACAATGCAGCTACTCACGGAAGTCCAATGTGGGCTGTAATTATCGTATGGCAGTGAAATTTGGCAGATATGCTAATGCGTTAATGCGGAACGGATTTACTCTGAAAAAAAAAGCGTAGTTGTGACCTCCAGGTGCAAATCTGGCGCTGTGGATACAAGAAAGACGTATGTAAATGTTTACATTCGTAATAAGTTAGGAATGGTACGTGGGCATAAAAGGTCGTACAAATGAAAAAGGCACATCTGTTACTTTATTATTAACCGCCGCTTACATGAGTTGTTCAGTATGAGCACCGGTGACGTCGACAAAATGATGCATCCGTAAAATGAGGTAATCAGTAATTCCGATGGAGTCTGAGTAACGTGTGCTGTACTGTCGTACAGATCACGTAGAGAACGAACGTGTCCATGGTGAACGAGCTATTTGAGATCGCCGAAGCCAAAAGCCACGTGGATTCAGATCTGGTGATCTTGCAGGCCAGGCATCTGGAAAACCTCTGGAGATAGCACGTTCGTGGGAGGCTGCCTTAAGCTGATCTATCGCTGGGCGAGCGACATGAGGTGTTCCCACAGCTTGAAAGTAAAGACTGGTTTCCACACAGTTGCTCTATTCCAACGAAGGAATCACATGCTGTAACGGAAGTCTCGATAATGGCCAGATGTCGCGGTACACCTGACAGGCCCTGTGGGTGTATTCTTTTCACAGAAGAACGAACCGGGAATAAACGGGCTTGTCAATCCACACCACAATGCCACTTAGGACTACTGTAATGGCTCTTCGTGCACAACACGCGGTTTAACAGTACCCTATGTATTCACTGCACCCTGTAGAGTGAAATGTACCTCGTCACTCCATTCAATATTGCCCGGCCATATGTCATCCACTTCGATACCTGTTAGAAACCGAATAGCAAATTCAGAGCGTTGCTGCGGATCATGAGGATTCAGTTGCTGTACCGCCTGGATGCACTGTCTGTTACAGTAACAGCGACCGGGATAGAACGCCTTCCTCTTCCAGATGCCACACCAAGCTCACCCATGTTTTTGAGTTTCATTATCTTAATAACCATACCTGATGACAGGAACTCTCCTCTTACCATTCGTACGGCGATAAACTCTCAATGCAGCATTGTAATTGCTTCCGTTCACATTAAACAGTTTCACTAACAGTGCACGTTACGGCTTGTCATATCACCGCTTGGATGTCGTACATACAGTGTACAGCGCCAGATTTGCAGCCGGTGGCCACAATTGGAACAAACGTTTATGCCAGTGTAAACAGGTTCCTCAATAACGCATTAGCATATCTACTAAGTTTGGCTGTCGTACGATAATTACAGCCCACTCTGTACCTCCGTGAGTAGCTGCACTTCAATTGTAGCCACCAGGTATCTTGTGGACTAATCCTTTCAACAGAACCATGGCAGATTTATTCCCTTTCCCACCCCCACCCTTCCCAAAACAAGGACTTTCTGTAAAGGAGCTAGTGTCGCACTTAAGGAGACGCAGATAGCGAAGAAGCATTGTTTTGTTTTCGAAGTTTAAATGACAAATTAAAGCTTCGTTTTTCCTCATTACTTACGTAGACGGTCGCCTAACTGGGCAATCATAAATGAGAAAACAGACATCGCATCGAAGACCATAGGCTATACTCAGGGATAGGATCCCTCCCGTGCAAACAAAGAACTAATGCGCAGACATGATTCGAGAATTGCGTAGATCTAGGTTCAAATGGCTCTGAGCACTATGGGACTTAACTTCTGGGGTCATCAGTCCCCTAGAACTTGGAAATACTTAAACCCAACTAACCTAAGGACATCACACACATCAATGCTCGAGGCAGGATTCGAACGTGCGACCGCAGCGGTCGCGCGGTTCCAGTTTGTAGCGCCTAGAGCCGCTCGGCCACTACGGCCGACCCCTAGATCTAGGGCTGGGAAACAATTACTTGCGCTGTGATACTGTGTTTATTACACGCGGAATTGCTGCAACAAATTGCTCTAAAGTGGAAGACACGTTATTTAATGTTAAGATGGTACTCATGTGGCCTAAGTCAAAGGACTTAACTCTATGGGAATGTGTCCAGTTGACTGATCATGTAATGCATGATAGCACTGAAACACATGTTCCTGATTGAGCTGTTGAAGTGACTGAATGCACTATGCCCAGCCTATTGAATGTGTTCGGAACAAATTACTGCAGCGAGGTGGAGAGCAAATAATTGTAACACTGAAGGGCATTTAAACAGTTCATAAAATGGAGCAAATGAATCGATCAGTGGAAGTTGTTCAGAGTCCCATACAATGCGCGACTAGCTTTCTAACTTGGAAACGGATAGTCCGGAACCCTGTTGGTTTAGTATTTTCTTCTTATTTTTCATGAGGTTTGCGGTTCTGAAGCAGGCCACTTTCCGATACAAACGGTAATGAGTGACTGAAGTTCGGTGCACATAGAAAGATTTGTGAGAGAAGGAAAAGACAATTCGCGGGTGGATGAAGGAAACTGAAGGAATGAAGCATCGGAAAAGCAGAAGGAAAGTGGGAAAAAGAGTGGTCATGTAATAAAGCTAAACTGAAACTTTTACCTGTGCCAGTCACTTTTATGCTCCTCCACGGAAAGGAAGACTGTGAGACCGTTACCGTGCCACAGTCGTGTATCTCTCGTGCAAAGGCATGTGAACTGTCATTTTTCCATAACTCAGTACGCGAATGGCGTAGGAAATTCATATTGGTACGATTTACACTCTTCCATGTTCAGTAGACTTGGGGATTATTTATTCAGATGTACTTGTTTTAACATTGATTTGATTACAAAGAAGTTAGTGTGTGTTTGTGTGTGCGTGTGTTTGTGTTTGTGTGTGCGTGTGTTTGTGTGTGCGTGTGTTTGTGTTTGTGTGTGCGTGTGTTTGTGTTTGTGTGTGCGTGTGTTTGTGTTTGTGTGTGCGTGTGTTTGTGTTTGTGTGTGCGTGTGTTTGTGTTTGTGTGTGCGTGTGTTTGTGTTTGTGTGTGCGTGTGTTTGTGTTTGTGTGTGCGTGTGTTTGTGATTGTGTGTGCGTGTGTGTTTGTGTGTGCGTGTGTGTTTGTGTGTGCGTGTGTGTTTGTGTGTGTGTGTGTGTGTTTGTTTGTGTGTGTGTGTTTGTTTGTGTGTGTGTGTTTGTTTGTGTGTGTGTGTTTGTTTGTGTGTGCGTGTTTGTTTGTGTGTGCGTGTGTGTTTGTGTGTGCGTGTGTGTTTGTGTGTGTGCGTGTGTGTTTGTGTGTGTGTGCGTGTGTGTGTGTGTGCGTGTGTGTGTGTGTGTGTGTGTTTGTGCGTGTGTGTGCGTGTGTGTTTGTGTGTGTGTGTGCGTGTGTGTTTGTGTGTGTGTGTGCGTGTGTGTTTGTGTGTGTGTGTGCGTGTGTGTTTGTGTGTGTGTGTGCGTGTGTGTTTGTGTGTGTGTGTGCGTGTGTGTTTGCGTGTGTGTGTGCGTGTGTGTGTGCGTGTGTGTTTGCGTGTGCGTGTGTGTTTGCGTGTGCGTGTGTGTTTGCGTGTGCGTGTGTGTTTGCGTGTGCGTGTGTGTTTGCGTGTGCGTGTGTGTTTGCGTGTGCGTGTGTGTTTGCGTGTGCGTGTGTGTTTGCGTGTGCGTGTGTGTTTGCGTGTGCGTGTGTGTTTGCGTGTGCGTGTGTGTTTGCGTGTGCGTGTGTGTTTGCGTGTGCGTGTGTGTTTGCGTGTGCGTGTGTGTTTGCGTGTGCGTGTGTGTTTGCGTGTGCGTGTGTGTTTGCGTGTGCGTGTGTGTTTGCGTGTGCGTGTGTGTTTGCGTGTGCGTGTGTGTTTGCGTGTGCGTGTGTGTTTGCGTGTGCGTGTGCGTGTGTGTTTGCGTGTGCGTGTGCGTGTGTGTTTGCGTGTGCGTGTGCGTGTGCGTGCGTGTTTGCGTGTGCGTGTGCGTGCGTGTTTGCGTGTGCGTGTGCGTGCGTGTTTGCGTGTGCGTGTGCGTGTGTGTTTGCGTGTGTGTTTGCGTGTTTGTGTGTGTTTGTGTGTGTTTGTGTGCGTGTGTGTGTGTGTGTGTGTTTGTGTGTGCGTGTGTGTGTGTGTGTTTGTGTGTGCGTGTGTGTGTGTGTGTTTGTGTGTGCGTGTGTGTGTGTGTGTGTTTGTGTGTGCGTGTGTGTGTGTGTGTGTTTGTGTGTGCGTGTGTGTGTGTGTGTGTTTGTGTGTTTGTGTGTGTTTGTGTGTGTGCGTGTGTGTGTTTGTGTGTGTGTGTGTGTGTGTGTCACTCCTTATAATACGATCTTGAAATGAATTATACAAGCAATAACAAAGCTACTTATGGAAAGTTCCAACAAAAAGAATTTCGAGGTCATGGTAAATATAGATTTTGGTATCTAAATACCACACTCGAAACAATTACAAGCCAGAGATGAAAGTTCAGCTTCCAGTCAGTGGTGCGGATTCCTGTAGGATGGGGAATGAAACCCGTCATGCCCATTGTAGAGGAACCATCCCGGAATTCGTCTGGAGCGATTTAGGGAAATCACGGAAAACCTAAATCTGGGTGGCCGGACGGGAATTTGAACCGTCGTCCGGTCGAGTCCAGTGTGCTAACCACTGCGCCACCTTGCTAGATAACAATCACGAGATGATACAGATGTAGAAATACAGTGTCATAACGATGAAAAAATATACAGACAACATGCCTGTATGCATTTACATCTTCAGAACTTTGTAACTATTTAAATAGTGCTATGTTAACCTTATAGACATAAATTTCACATTTGTGTTAGTTATTGTCATATGTCATTGCAGAACATAAACTTATACAACATATTTACAGTTTAATATACAAAATTGACCTCTTGATCGCAGCGTGTTTCAGACCACCTTTAAAAGCTTGTGGACAGTTCTTCACAATATACAGAGTGGTCAGAAAGAGTTCGAAGAGCTTGTAAGCTTATAAGCGTGTTGGAGGGGTTGTTTCTGAGTTAATTGGCATTGAAATAAGTAAACCAGGCCGCTGTGCGTGCACATTAAAGTGGCCCGCCATGGACGGTATCTCCAAATTTGTTGTTTGTGGGGTTTCCTAAACCCGAGCAACAGAGCAATACAAAAATAAGGCGTGTGATGGTAGTAAAGATCGAAGTCTAGCCAAAGGCTGAGCAGTCTCGTGCACTGTCATCTACGCAATGAGAACAACTGACAGGCCGCTTGAATTCGCGGGCTCAGGGGCCTGATTGGCTGGTTTCAATGCCAATTAACTCTGAAAAGGTTCAACGTATCGAATTTTTTTTAACCTTTACTTTTCAGCACAAACTACTCTTCACAGAATGAGATTTTCACTCTGCAGCGGAGTGTGCGCTGATACGAAACTTTCTGACAGATTAAAACTGTGTGCCGGACCGAGACTCGAACTCGGGCACTTTGCCTTTCGCGGGAAAGTGCTCTACCCCCTTTTCAAGGTGTGACAGTATATCCCGTGCAACTTTCGAACATTGTATTGTATGAGGGCGTTGGTGCGGTGTTCATTTCAGCGTTCTCTTCTGGATGACAACGAAAACGTTTTTGACGCGAACATCGACCTGATCTGATTTGGCTTGGGTGACTTCAGGCGTATGACCGGTGGATGTTGCCGAGCGCTATTTGTAACTGAATTCCTATGGGTTTAAGTCGTTTTGCATTAGTCTTCTGAGTTCCGGAGGATCACTACCGGACTGAACAGGGAACCATTGAATGAAAGTAGATCCGATTATGCCAGAAATGGCTCTCTTGGCCTTAAGCAGACGTACATTTGTGTTGTTTGTATGTGAGATGTTTTCCCATGGATGAGCGCAATATTCAGCAGCTGGGTACACAAAAGAATTTGCGGCACTGAGTAGCGTATCTGCATTGGCTTCCCAGTTGCTTACAGTTATTTTGTGGGGTAGATTTACTCTTCAGTGAAGCTTCTTTGACAGGTTCAAGCAGTGTTGTTTAAATGACATCGTCCTGGACGGTGATACCTAGATTTGTATGGGAATAGTTGCTATTCCGTGAGGGATCGAAGTTTCCCACAAGTGTAGCTTATGTCTCTGTTACGGGGACATAATGCTGTGTTTTACTTGGGTTTGCGTGGAGTCTCAACATGCAGAAGTTCTCATTCATATGGTGAGGTCACTTTGGTGTGTTTTCACAGTCCTTGATATCTTCGGTCTCTCATATTAATTCCAGGACAGACGCATACTGAATTTTCATAGAGATAGTTGCTGGAACGGTATTGACATAAAGTTAAACAGAATGAGCATGTACGGGACGGCAACAGTGGGAACTGAGTGGGCATCCGGACCAGGGTGGTCAAGTAAATGAGAAGTCGGCCAACTTAAACTCAAAGGGGTTAGTCATGAAAATGAATGTACTTTTGAGGCACCTGGGAAAGCAACCACTGTTCGGAGAGGTAGCCACTACGACCAAAATGTATAGGATGGCTTGTGAGAGCAGGAGAGGATCGTGTTAGCTGGTTAGGTGCTGGATTCTAAGAGAGGGTAGTGTCTTCGCTGTGTTCCGTTCGCGTCCGCGTCAGAGGTATTACGTGACGCTCTCACACACCACCATTGGTTAAGAAGGGTGAATAAAGTCCACTGAAGACACCCCTTGTTCAGTTTTCCTCGCCTTAATAGGTGAGGACAATAGTCTCTCCCCACTCCAAGCGGTTGCTCCCTGGACAGGAGCCAGAACTGATCCTTCAAGCAGAACATTCTACAGGGTTCTATATCTGCCAGTTTCTTCCTTTTAGAACTGAAAATAGTCAATCAGAAAGCATGCTGTTCAGTAAACCTACTAGCTTTTGACACACATCTACTACAAAAAACTTGGGCATCAAAACTTTTCTTGATGCTACCATGGCGTATCGTGAGTCGTCAGGTGAACGAAAGCTGCAGCCGGTCGAGGCCATCCTGAAATCCAGATTCAAACAATGTTCTAAAAGTTGTGGTCTTATCGAAGAAATACTAATTATTTTTTATGAAACCACTGTGCTCAGCTGGGATTGTTCATTGAAATGATATAATGGTTTGGGCATTGAGTGCTGGTTTACTTTATTTCTGCCACTAAAGGATATATGGCAATAAAATAAGTTTTTGTGTGTCGTCTAATATGTTGGAGAAACTTGTAAAAAATAAGTCACTTCGCAATCTTCCGTCCCATTCAACATCACTGTGAAGACTAGGGAATG
This sequence comes from Schistocerca gregaria, assembly GCF_023897955.1. Lineage (NCBI taxonomy): Eukaryota > Metazoa > Arthropoda > Insecta > Orthoptera > Acrididae > Schistocerca > Schistocerca gregaria. Next base: position 244,416,496 of record NC_064931.1, read on the forward strand.
CTGCAAGACTGTTTTCTAACTAACACTCGACGTAGACTCTGCAGGTGGATGCGTAGATATGAATCACAGTTTTTGTTTTCATATCATCTTGAACCTCTTAAAGATATTCGTCCCTTACAGCACAAGCAGCACACGAATGTAATTTCTTTAGTGCGTTCACTCAGCTGTGGTGATAAAAGGGTTGCTGTAAGAATTTAGGTTGAAATTTGTCACTACATTGGCAGTTACCACGCGCACAATTACTGTATGTTGCCACTACAGTTCTTACCGAGGACAAATTTTGCACATTCTTGGTGACTTGCAGAAACCATGATTAGTAACTATGCGTATCGTACTGATTTCACACTAAAGTCAGCTTTAAGGTAAATATGCGGTATTCGCACCATTTAGAAACTTAGCTGAAAATTACTCCTGTTCCTAATGATTTACATCGTATACAGATCGGTGTCTAAGAAACTATATCTGAACCCAAGTGCATCTATTACTCCACTCGGTCTTTCTAAGTCGTAAAGTCTAATACATCCTCTGTTCCCTGCCACGTAGCAATCAAAGAACAGAATTTGCTTCACGTCCATATAAAGGAATAACTGAAACACTCAATTGGAGACATGAATGTTTTGTTTTGTGCCTTTCACACGATCGTCCTCTCATCATGCGCGCTATAACGACGCATAATACTAACCAAGACCTCAAAATAACTAATTCCATGTTGTATCATTTTGTACAGCTTTGCATGTTTGATAAAAGCGAAACCTAAAGTGTCAGACCTAATTTTCGTTTCAGCATGATTGTTTTCCTGCTTAAACAGATGAAGTCCATTCAAAGTTTATCGAGGGAAGTGGCGCAGTGGTTAGCACACTGCACTCGCATTCGAGATGGTGACTGTTCGAATCCGCGTCCGGTCATCTCGATTCGTGTTCTCCGTAATTTCCCTAAATCGCTCCAAGCAAATGCCAGGATGGTTTCTTTGAAAGAGCACGGCCAGTTTCCTCCCCCAACCTTAAAACATTCCGAGCTTGTGATGTGCTTTAATGACACTGAATGTGACGAAGATTAGGGTTTACCGTCCCATGGACAGCAATGTTCGGGCTAATTTGCCATAGGTTGTTGTCACAATCTCAACTTTGTCATTCAGTATATTCCGCGTAAGTTTCCTGTTACGAAATGAAAATTTCCTGTTTGTTGAAGAGTCCAGCACAGACATCAGGTTCGTAAGGTGCCCGAATTAGAGAAAGAAAAAGGGGATGAAGTGTTACACGGCAGGTACAGCAAGTGTGGCCATAAACCTTTGAACAGTAAGTAGAGAGATGGACGGCACACTGCGTGTAGTGAGTATCGAGTTGTGCAGCATCCAGCCCATAAGCGTGGCCACATTGAGCGCGACGCGACACTGCGCCACGGCCCGCGCTGCGCCTCGCCGCGCCGCCCAATCAATGAGTTTCGTACACTCCCGCTAGCCGCTCGCTCCCCTTCCGCACCACGGCGCGCCGCTCAAACGCTGCGCTCACCCGTCTCCATGGGTGCTCATTAACTGGCTTAAATCCTTCAAATTGCAGCTGTTCCTCTGCATACATTACCGGCCATTAAAACTGCAACACCAAGATGGCATGTAACGAACGTCTAATGGGCTTGAAGATGCATGACGCAAAAAACTTGAATAATTGATAGTCGTTCCCTCTCTTGTTCTATGCGCAAATGGAGCTAGAGAGAAACGACTGTGTATATGTGCTTAAATATTTTTTAAATTAATTTTTCTGGTTTCCCCATTATCTTCACTATGAAGTTCTGCACTAACTAACGTTCACTGACAGTGAAAGTAAGTTACTGCAGACTTTCACAGAGGAGATAATGGGGAAACCAGAAAATAAGGCAAAGTGTGAAACAAATCAACTGGATTAAATAACATAAAAATCCAGGAAGTTCACAGCGTGTGGTAACAAGAAAAATAAGAAGAAACCCACTGATGCTGAAACTTCAGCGAAACATGGAAAATAAAAATTATAATCATTTTTTTTCTCAATGCGGACCTTCTCCATAAACAATCATCTTTGTAAGCAAACCTGGACAGAAAAGCTTCTACCTCAAGCCGATATTTTCTCTTGTCTTTTAAAATGCCGGTTTTCTAAATTTCTCTATAATCTTTCGTGAAAAGAACATCTCCTTCCCTTCAGGTATTGCCATTTGAGTTAAAGGAGCACTACAATAATACTCGCGTGCTGATCGAACCTACCGCTTACAAGTCTAGCAGCACGCATATGAACTGCATCGATGGCTACCTTTAATCCGACATGGTATGGATCGCATACACTCGTAGTAGTACTCTAGAATGAATCGCACTAGTGTTCTGTAAGCAGCGTCCTTCATAAACGAGCTAAACTTAATCAAAATTTTATCGATAAACCGATTTCGAGCATTCCCCTTTCCTATATCAACAATAGAGTACTAGTCGTCTTGCAGTGTGAAGTCCTCGAGACACCGTCTTGGGTAACAAATGACCCGCCGCCGTTGGCACTTGCAACATAGCCCTGCCTCCTAATCAACAAAACGGATTCCACCGTTTAATCGTGCACTATATCAAAGCACAGAAGCGTGTGCGAGGTGATCAGTAATCATTTGTTAAGTATTAAAATCCGGAAAGTTAGTCCACTTGTGGTGTGACAGGGAGGAGAGGAAGTAGATAATCGAAAGATGATCAGCGTGTTCGTTTAGAAGTCATTCAGTAAGCCCGGGAGTCTCAGGGAGACGCTCAGCTAACTCCAGTGGCGGATGTTGCTAGAGAGTGGTGCGTAAAGTACTCTCCGTCACAGTCGGCAAAGAGGCTTGCGGAGTATAAATGTGTTCAACGAAAACAAAGATCACCGAACCACTTGGAACATGACATTTCTTACGCTCGAGTGTGTTTTCTCATATCCGTGAACGATGTAGCCAAACTGCGGCAATGAGCGTGTAGGCGGTCACAGTCTCTGTGACGAAGGGACTTTAATCACTGGAGTCAATGGTGCGCCGATGGTATGACCCAAATTCCATAAACCTTACTAGAGAACTGAGGTATGAAGATGCAGGTCAGTACTAACTTAACTCCGCGGCTTCTTTAAACCTGACATTTTTCAGCCCTACAGACGAGAAACAAAGAGTAATTATTATGGTAGTGCAAAATGTCCTTCCAGAGTTGTTCTCTTTGCGACGGACCCACGTAAAGCTGTTTTAACAAAGTCTCAGGTATTGCGCTAGCGTGTTGTCTGTACCTACATCTACCAACTCCGCAAGCCGTCATTTGGTGCATGACGGAGGGTATCTTGTACCACTGCAAGTCATTGCTCGAATGAAAAGCAGCACAAAATAGCACCAAATTATGTTTATTTTAGACCTTGATCATGGTTTCTGCTATAATAATATAGCCTCCTTCAGAAGTCATAAGAGTGATGAAAACATCTATTTTGATTATTTTTTAGGACTTCTGAAGAACGTTACATTATTATAGCAGAAAGCCTGGTCAAGATTTAAAATAAACATAATTTAGTGCAACTTTGGGCTACTTTTCATTTGAGACCTTTTCGTAACGGTTGCTGAAGTCGCTGCCATGATGAAAAAAAAGCAAGTCACTCCGTTTCCTGTTCCACTCGCCGATTGGGGGAAGAGGAGGTGGAGGAGGAGGGGGGGGGGGGGGGGGGCGGCGGCGGCGGCGGCGGCGGCGGCACGACGGCCGTCTATGCGTTTCCTTTATGAGCCGTAATTCCTCTCACCTCGTCTTCACGGCTCTTACGCGAGGTTGGTTGGGTTGTTTGGGGGAAGAGACCAAACAGCGAGGTCATCGGTCTCATCGGATTAGGGAAGGAAGTCGGCCGTGCCCTTTCAAAGGAACCATCCCGCAGTTTGCCTGGAGCGATTTAGGGAAATCATGGAAAACCTGAATCAGGATGGCCGGACGCGTGTTCGAACCGTCGTCCTCCCGAATGTGAGTCCAGTGTGCTAACCACTGCTACGCGAGGTGTTTGTTGGTGGCAGTAGAATCGTTACGCAGTCAGTCACAAATGCAGGTTCTCTCAACTTCCTCAATAGTGTCCCGCGGAAAGAGTCTTCTTCACACCAGGGATTTCCGTTTGAGTACACAGAGCATCTCTGTCGTGCTCGCATGTTGATCGAAAGAACCAGTAACAAACATAGCAACACGACTCAGAATTGCTTTGATGTCATCTATTACTCCGACTTGACAGAGAACCAAAACATTCCAGCCATACTCGAAAATTAGACTGCGTACAGAAGACTTGTACGACCCATTTGTATATGAGCTACTCTTCAGTAAAATTTTCAAAATAAACTCAAGCCTACCATTCACCTTCCCCACTACCAAGCTTACGTGATTGTTCCATTTCATGTCGCTTTGCAACGTTACGTCTAGACATTCAATCGACGTGACTGTGTCAAGCAGCACCAAGAGGTGGTGTAGGGGTAAGACAATGTATTCGTGTTCAGGACGACGGTTCAAATTCCCGTCAGCCCATCCAGGATTAGATCCTCCTCGATATCCCTGAATCGCTAGTTGCAAATTCCGGAATAGTTCTACCGATAGGCAGTACCGATAACCCTGCCTTCATCCCTCACCAACCCGAGCTTATAGTGAATGGTTTCAAAAAGAAAGTAAGCTAGAGTTACAAACAGAATACCTTTACTGGCCTTCAAAGTATTCAGCAGTAGCTTCAATACACTTCCGTCATTGGTTGTAAAGCTATTCGAAACTGCCAGCAAAAGCTTCTTGTGAAATCGCTCCTCGCACAGTGATCACGAGCAACGTCTACGAAGAGTAAGCTTTTCAGTGCTAGTTTAAGGCGAACCAAATAGACGTCTGCCTCCACCAAATTTGGAAAATGCGTGTATTGGATAGTCACTGCCATTCTTCAATATAATTGACTCTGTGAATATGCTACACATACCAAAGTTTTGCAGCACCCCGGTTCCCAGAACTCCTGAAGATGGACGTTGACTGTCGATATTGTATAACAGACACCAACCCTTTGACTGTTTAGAGATTTCACTAAAATCGCTCAAAGATGTAAACGACCACGCATGAGCCTATTAGACGCAGGGGATCCTACACCCTAATCAGTTCCAGTCATTCCACCACGAAAGAGGTACACGGCTGCCGGCCGCTGTGGCAGAGCGGTTCTAGGCTCTTCATTCCGAATTCGTGCTGCTATGGTCGCAGGTTCGAATTCTGCCTCGGGCATGGAAGTTCAAAATGGTTCAAACAGCTCTGAGCACTATGGGACTTAACATGTATGGTCATAAGTCCCCTGCAACTGAGAACTACTTAAACCTAACTAACCTAAGGACATCACACAACACCCAGCCATCATGAGGCAGAGAAAATCCCTGACCCCGTCGGGAATCGAACCCGGGCGCGGGAAGCGAGAACGCTACCGCACGACCAAGAGCTGCGGACGGCATGGAAATGTTTGATGTCGTTGGGTTAGTTAGGTTTAAGTAGTTCTAAGACTAGGGGACTATTGACCTCTGATGTTACGTCCATGTTGCTTAGAGCCATTTGAAGCATTTAGGTACACAGCTCGTGTTGTCAGTAGTTCAACCTGTGCCTATTAGTTCAATACTGCAGTCGATCGCGTCTGCATTTTTACTTAGTGCAACATCCACCCTCCTCTCCACCCCTCCCTAACCCTTCACCATCCTCTCCACCCCTCCCTGACCCTTCACCCTCCTCTCCACCCTCCTCTCCACCCCTCCCTAACCCTTCACCCTCCTCTCCACCCCTCCCTAACCCTTCACCCTCCTCTCCACCCCTCCCTGACCCTTCACCCTCCTATCCACCCCTCCCTGACCCTTCACCCTCCTCTCCGCCCATCCCTGACCCTTCACACTCCTCTCCGCCCATCCCTGACCCTTCACCCTCCTCTCCGCCCCTCCCTGACCCTTCACCCTCCTCTCCGCCCCTCCCTGACCCTTCACCCTCCTCTCCGCCCCTCCCTGACCCTTCTCCCTCCTCTCCGCCCCTCCCTGGCCCTTCTCCCTCCTCTCCGCCCCTCCCTGGCCCTTCTCCCTCCTCTCCGCCCCTCCCTGGCCCTTCTCCCTTCTCTCCGCCCCTCCCTGACCCTTCTCCCTCCTCTCCGCCCCTCCCTGACCCTTCTCCCTCCTCTCCGCCCCACCCTCTCCCCCCACCGTCTCCCCCCCACCGTCTCCCCCCCACCGTCTCCCCCCCACCGTCTCCCCCCCACCGTCTCCCCCCCACCGTCTCCCCCCCACCGTCTCCCCCCCACCGTCTCCCCCCCACCGTCTCCCCCCCACCGTCTCCCCCCCACCGTCTCCCCCCCACCGTCTCCCCCCCACCGTCTCCCCCCCACCGTCTCCCCCCCACCGTCTCCCCCCCACCGTCTCCCCCCCACCGTCTCCCCCCCACCGTCTCCCCCCCACCGTCTCCCCCCCCTCACCGTCTCCCCCCCCCCACCGTCTCCCCCCCCCACCGTCTCCCCCCCCCCACCGTCTCCCCCCCCCACCGTCTCCCCCCCCCACCGTCTCCCCCCCCCACCGTCTCCCCCCCCCACCGTCTCCCCCCCCACCGTCTCCCCCCCCCACACCGTCTCCCCCCCCCACCGTCTCCCCCCCCCACCGTCTCCCCCCCCCACACCGTCTCCCCCCCCCACACCGTCTCCCCCCCCACACCGTCTCCCCCCCCCACACCGTCTCCCCCCCCACACCGTCTCCCCCCCCACACCGTCTCCCCCCCCCCCCACACCGTCTCCCCCCCCCCACACCGTCTCCCCCCCCCCCCACACCGTCTCACCCCCCCCCACACCGTCTCACCCCCCCCCACACCGTCTCCCCCCCCCCACACCGTCTCACCCCCCCCACACCGTCTCACCCCCCCCACACCGTCTCACCCCCCCACACCGTCTCACCCCCCCACACCGTCTCACCCCCCCACACCGTCTCACCCCCCCACACCGTCTCACCCCCCCACACCGTCTCACCCCCCCACACCGTCTCACCCCCCCACACCGTCTCACCCCCCCACACCGTCTCACCCCCCCACACCGTCTCACCCCCCCACACCGTCTCACCCCCCCACACCGTCTCACCCCCCCACACCGTCTCACCCCCCCACACCGTCTCACCCCCCCACACCGTCTCACCCCCCCACACCGTCTCACCCCCCCACACCGTCTCACCCCCCCACACCGTCTCACCCCCCCACACCGTCTCACCCCCCCACACCGTCTCACCCCCCCACACCGTCTCACCCCCCCACACCGTCTCACCCCCCCACACCGTCTCACCCCCCCACACCGTCTCACCCCCCCACACCGTCTCACCCCCCCACACCGTCTCACCCCCCCACACCGTCTCACCCCCCCACACCGTCTCACCCCCCCACACCGTCTCACCCCCCCACACCGTCTCACCCCCCCACACCGTCTCACCCCCCCACACCGTCTCACCCCCCCACACCGTCTCACCCCCCCACACCGTCCCTCACCCCCTCTTATCCCCACTCGCACACAGCTATTCTGAATGTTGGAAAATGAAGTCTGCTGTGATTCACTGCACAGTTTTCTATTGGTTGAGGGTGGAATGCTGTTATGTTTCTCTGCCCTTTGAACTGACTTCCCCAGCCACTTCGAGGAAACCTACAGTTTGAGGATTCTGAATCGTGGTACAATCATGCATTTTTCATGTTGACTAAGAAGCGGCGAGTGACAGAAATAAATACATTAATTCACTTACATACTGACAGATCATGCTGTAATGTTTTTGATAAATATTTGAATGATAATGGAGCTTGTAGATACTAAGACAATTTGTTGAAGTATTTGGTCCCGTGGGGGCTGTACTCTTTGTGCGAATCCAGGGGCTCTCTTCTGTATCCTTCGGCGTCTCTGCCAATCGAATCGGTAGATAAGGGTATAGGTGTTGTTTTCGAAAGAGTGTCTCCAACGTTATTCTGTAAATATTTTAGAAGAGATGCCATACTGATCTAGCGGATCGAGACGCTGTTGTCAGTTCCCCTCGCGCCAACCAACCAAAAGCAATCTGCCGCAAATCCGTGCATGCGCACAGCGGCACGAACCTGAAGCACCTCGCTGCCGACACAGGCACGCTATTCTTTGCAGTACCAAAAAATGTCTTTAGAGTACGTAATTCTGTTTAAATTTTGCCGATCACATCTTTCCATGCGTGCGTAAGTTTCGGAATATGAGTTACGAATGGTGTGCAGTACCACATAGTAGTCCGCAGCTCGTGGTCGTGCGGTAGCGTTCTCCCTTCCCACCCCCGGGTTCGATTCCCGGCGAGGTCAGGGATTTTCTCTGCCTCGTGATGACTGGGTGTTGTGTGATGTCCTTAGGTTAGTTAGGTTTAAGTAGTTCTAAGTTCTAGGGTACTGATGATCATAGATGTTAAGTCCTATAGTGCTCCAAGCCATTTGAACCACATAGTACATCTATAAAACACCCGAAATATTGATCCTTTTTCCTGTTTTCCGTCGTTCCTTAGCTACCTCAAAATTTATGGAGGTATGTTCCGTCTATGCAACTAATTGAAGGCAGTTTGTTTATTGCATAGTCGGAACATAGCTCCACCAAACCGAAAAATTGCTTAAGAGAAAATAAAAGCATAAGAAGATACGTATAATACAGTAGTAACTCGCTTCCTAGATATCCAGATGATGAAGTAGCCTGCTTCCCCATATTATAAATCAACGATTTGGGTATTAAAAAAAATTAAGAAACCCGTTTTGAGAGCATGTGGTGACAGCTGCTACTGAAGTTCGTCGTAGTTTATAATATACACCTGATGAATCAAAAAGTTTCATACGTGATGGTATAGTTCGAAAATATTATGGCGAGGATGATAGCTGCTAGTTTCATTCGCAGTAATTGAAGCTGTGCTCTTCGATTCCCGTCTGACCACACACTCAGAAATCGCCACGTGTTCGGTAAAAATGGCGAGTTATTTGCGACAAGAAAAAATATAAATGTCACTGTCAGTTGTTTCATGAACAGCAATTTCATCTTTCGTTTCTTAAATACATGGAAGTCACGAAGTCGAAGATACTCATTGCTGAGCAAGTGCGCTCTTACATGTAAATAAGAGCGAAGATTTCAGAAATATACTTAACTTCCACTAAGTATTGTGTTATAAACACGAAGAGGAAAATGAACCTACAACCTTGAGCACTGCTGCTCGATGCCTTAACCACTTGGCTAATACAACTGGCGTGGTGTCAGCACTTTATTCCTAGTAATTCTCTTAGAGAGAGAGAGAGAGAGAGAGAGAGAGAGAGAGAGAGAGAGAGAGAGAGGCAAGCTGACTTCGTTGCCGAAAGTTGTGGGCGTAAGCCGTAAATGCGTGAAATTTTTGTGGGTTTCTACTATCAGGCTTCACAAAATTTCTTTCCACTGTTTCTTAAAAGTTTTAAACGCATTTCGATAAGTAACAAGTAAAAGTGCGCCAAGTCACTAGAAATTGCAGCCAACACTCACGTAATAGACGTAAACGGAGACGACCTTTTGAAATTTAATGATGCCTACGTAAAAATATTTGGTATTTTGTGAGTATTGGCCGAAAATGATTTTTTATGTCATCATTCATAGTAACAAAAATAAAAACCATATTTCTAACAGAGGAGAATAGTCTATTATGAACTCCCTTTCCACTCCGATACGTCCTGGTCATTCTTCAGTAAAACATAATCACTACATCCGAAACTAAAACCATTCAGTAGTTCTAAAATAAGAGATTCTAGTTGTAAGCAAATAGCACTAAATCGAAGGAGTGGCCATACTGAAACCAAACCACCTCTCGGTGCAATTGCTGGAAAATCGGCGGCAGGTCGGATCGGTAATAGGTCTCAAAAGCTTAGAGAATAGCAACTTCGGATAAAGAATGTAGATCAGAAAGGCCTGCTCAACACGCTGGAGCTCAGAGAATGCCTATTTATTAGTAAATTTAAAGAACCACCATGACGGCAAGTGGATGATCAGGAGCAATATGGAAGTGTATCAGCACAGTGAACCCCTGAATATTGTAATGCGGAAAAGACGCCTGTAATTCTACGGCCATATAAAACGCGTGCACTCGACCAGTGCTTTTACTGCTGGACCTAACAGTAATGTCGAGAAATCCATCTGTCATTTAAAGTTTCGTTCCAATTGACAAACCTGCTACGCATTCCATTGCTATATTTACAGATCCATTCGGTTTTACGAAGTCTTTTCATAAATCATTGGCTATTTTTCTGATGAAGTAAGCCGGCTATCAGAAGGTTGTCACCCGTTACAGCTTCATTCAAAACAACAACAACTACTACTACTACTACAAATTGGAATTCGATATTCTGTTTTCGACGGTGTAAAAATATCCGCGTATAAAACGTTTGCGGAGTATCGCCGCGGACGTACACAAAGGAGAAATTGTTTTGTTGCTGGAAGCTCTCGATTAAATACGGAATTTTTGGACATTTCTGTGACGTAATCCTTCCTTTTTATAACGCGTAACTACAGACAACGCTGCGTGCTTCTCCGTGCTTGTGTAGCCTTAAATTTCTCACAAGCGGAATGGCTACAAAAAGTGCGGAAGCGCGATGTTTCGTGTGAACAGTTATATCTTGCTTCTGTATGTATACAGCTTTGTCTATACAGACACTATGGTGTAGAGCCCGAGCTGCTTCTCTAATTTTTGCCCTTTCTATCGTCCTGTTCACAACAAGAGATATAACTGTGGAAGAAATGGAAACGACGGGCAGTTTAGTTTCGTACCAAGTTTTTCTTCCTCAGCAGGTATCTTTTTCGAAAAAATATCGCAAACGCTTAAAGACCTTACTCAAATGTGTCTGGAAGACAGTAGGTGGACGGTGAGTACATTAGGTCTCACTATTATTCCGAAAGGCGTTGAACACTGCTGTACCACATCGTCGCTTGCTAACCATGCGTTTTTACTTGTAGAAACGGGCACGCAGTACTAGACGGTGGATGTTTAACAAAAACGATCGTTAGTGAGAGCAGGCGTTGCCTGCAGTGGAAACAGCGAGTGCTGAAATTCAGTTTTGCAGGTCAGCCACAAGTCTCACTCAGCATTCTTTTTTTTCGTTTTTACTGACTAGTTTTTTAATTTCTCAGCGAAACAAGTGTCAGTGATGTGTACAAGGAAGCATAAGGGGACCTCTAATGTTTTCAGAATATATAATCAGGTAGTGGCAGCAGTGCGTCCAGATTGATCGGTGACGATGTAATTATGTACAGGAAACTATTGTCATCCAAGTTTGTAAAGAAATGCAGAGGGAGTTAGACAGAATTTTTCACTTCGTCTAATGCACAGCTGCTCAGATTTCAAAATTAATAGCGAACGTGTGTGGCATCGCACATCGTTGACACAATACTGGCAATAAGTCTGAAATGGTACGACCACGTAAACAGACGGTTGAGAGGACGACGACGAAAATAGGTTGTGCTTGGGGTTGGAAATTAGTTTCACGAAGTACGAGTTTGAAGATGAAAATACTGTTATAGAAAAAACAGACTATTCTTCTTTGTTACATTTATTTTGTTGCAAATGAGAATGTTCTTCATTGGCGGATAAACTTGAGTTTTCACTTACAGTCCGTATGATTTACATTTATATGACTGAATCAGTATTTCAAGCACAAAATTAGAAACGTTATATGAGTCAAGGATATATTGTCCTAGTAAAAGGAGTTGTGTTTTTGTTTCCATGAAAAGTTTATCTGAAATTGCTCAGAAGAATGGAAGGTAGTATGTATCTATTGTTGCGTACACTGTGTGAGATTTGGCATGTTTGTTGGCGTCGTGGGTTGCTCAGATACTCCTCACAACGTCCCACTTCGTCATAAGTATACATTTGAGTACGTATTCGAGCAATATTATCGTACATGAAAATAAACGTGAATGAAATACTAGGTAAGAGGGGGGAAAAGGTACAAGCGATGTAAAAGAGGAGGTATATTTTTCTGTGAGAAGGGATGTAGACATCGTTTACTCTCTTGTATGGCATTTGTACTGAGAATCGTTGTTAAATATATGAAATAGTCTTTTCGTTTATTCAACGTTTCAGTGGGTTAGAGTATGTATTTCAATATACTTCAAGTTCCTCTAGCATATGTAATTGAGTGAATGGGAATTGTCGATAGCAGACTGTGATGTGTGGCAGGTTGAGTTTATTTATAATGCAGATAACGTGTCATTGCAGATTTATAGTGTACTCAGTTTTCATTGTAAAGCGTGCTAACGCATCTTCATGCTCTGCGTGCAGTGGCAGTCTGAGAATTTGATCTTGTAGACACCATGTGTTTAAGTTTATTGCAACAATGAGGAACGATATTTTTCGTTGACTGTGCAGTAGTCCATTTTAATGTTATTAACTTTGAATTGGTTCATTTCCTGCTACGGGATTTACTAAATCAAATTTAACAGCCAGAAACGACAATGCAGCCGTTGAGAACATAATCTTAACTCAGAAACTAGTTGGACGTAAACTGAATAAGACTGATGCTGAAAAAGACGAATTGCTTAAAAGTAGATATCTAATCCGTAATGCATACACCGGTGAGATTATTAGAAACTGGAACAGGCAGAAAAGGAAAAAAAGAAAGAAAACTTAGGGGGTTAAGGTCTTGTTGAAGAGGACAAGGCGAAGTGGCTATTAGCTTTTGAAGTTACTACCCGGTTTTGACCTAGAGCGATTTAGGGAAATCAGGGAAAACCTAAATCTGAATAACCGGTCAGCAATTTGAACTGGTCCCGAATAAGAGTCGAATGTGTTACCCTGCCCTACTTCATCGGCTGCAGAATAGGGTGAGGAAGCAACAACATAAAGGGAATATTCAATCACTACGGGGATTCACAAGGAGGGGAAATCGGCAAAAGCAGTTACGTTTCTTGAACTCCAAATTGGTCTGAATGTTCTTCTCGTGATAGCTACATGGCAGGCTGAAGGATAGATTGTACTCGCATCTCTTTATTTATATAATGTACTGCAATACAAACTGAACTGCAACTAACATGCATGAATTGCACAATTTTACAAAATAAATAGAACTAAACAACTGAACCTACAAATTAATATTTAGTTCTTCTATCCATTCAAGGTTGCCTCAGGCACTTTAAAGAAATCTAGATTCTCAAGGCAAACTCGTGTGCTACAGCCTGTTAAAATATGTTTGATGGTCTCATGTTCATTGCCACTGTCATACTGAGAAGACGAAGCCGAGGCTTGATGCACATATACCATGGTCTGTGAGAAACCAGTTACGTCGTTCTTATTCTATGACGGCTTGGATTGCGCCAGATCTTTAGAGGTCCAGTATTCACGGCGGGCGATATTACTCCCCGTTTTTGACCGTTTCTTGCTCTTTCTAAAACTTCATCACCTGCAACGGTTCTGCCAATATTATAGGTGACTGCCTGGATTTTAATTGTCTCATTCTAAGATGAGGCACATCGTAATGGTTTGGGAGCTGTGGAATTTTAATGGAAATTTCAAATTTCTTGAGAAGGTAATTCTGTTTTCGATGATCTGGTGACGCAATGTGGCCCAGATGTGGTAACCGGCAAAGAGTAATACCTCTAATGCAACTTTTCCTTCTCATTGCTGAATTTAGCTGATGATCGATTTTTCTCGGTTGTGAGCTGTTCAGCCGCACTGGAGCGCAGTACTCACCAGCAGAGAAGACGAGTCCTTCGGAAGAACAACGTTGTGGTCTAGTTCCTGCACCCCATGAGATACCACTCATCTCCTGTATGATGATGCTGCGCGATCTCAGCTTCCCTGCGGTGTTCATGCCATTCTTATACGACAAGGTTCTGTAAAGAGTTTCTACTAAAGATTTCTACTCTATTTTCGTACGGAAACCAAGTTTCTTGAAGCTTGTTCAATGGAAAGCGGAAAAGGTGAAAAGCTGAAAGCGCAAGATCAGTTGAATAAGGTGGGTGCGGAGTGACTTCCCAGCCCCAGCTCATGTATAGTGTTTTTTGTAAATCTAGCAGTATGCGGACGGGCGTTATTGTGGAGTAGCATCACTTTACTAAGTTCTCCTGGTCGTTGTACTGGGATTGCGTTTGCGAGAAGTCTCAGTTGTTGACAATAAACGTCAGCAGTGATGATTACACTCCGAGGAAGCAATTAGTACTGCATTACATCGTCGCTGTTCCATCCGATGCGTAACATTCTTTTGCGGATGCGCGCAGATGTTTGTTTGGGGAGTTGCAGCTTTTATTTTTCTTACGTCAACTTCAAGACATCATTTCTTTTCAGCAGTAAAGATATTTGATAGGAATGGTCGGTGTTGTTCACGAGCCAGTTGATAACGAGATAGCACAGACGTACATGTAGCCACCCGCTGATTCCTGTGATTTTCGCTTAGAGCATACGATACCGATACACTCAATTTGTAGCCTTGCCCTTTGCGTGCAGTAAATGATCACAGTACATGAAATTTATAAGTTCTTGAGTACACAGACGTGGATAGTTGTGGATTAATGCGTTTAAACCATCTTCATCAAACATCGAAGGCTTTCCTGAAGATGAAGGGTCACCTACGTCAAAACGATCCTCAAAACGAGAAAACCATTTCCTTGGCGTTCTCTGTCCAATAGCAGTATTTTCATACATGGCGCAAAGTTCCCTCCTGTCTCCACTGCTGTCATCCCTCTACTCAACTCACACAAGAATATGTTAGAAATGTTCGATTTCTCCAGTTCACATTCCACTTTCTGTCGTCCACAGCTCCACTCACTATCTCTAAATGCCAAAATGACAATCGATAAATAAACCCACTGCAGCCGAAATACCAACATGCAAAACAAAACCACTACTAACCAGCTGAATAAATGAGGAACTAATTCCCGCTCAGGCTGCACTACCCACTCCTCAGGCGTGTCGGGCCTCTGTGTGAATGTGACTTACTGGCATGTCGTAGCGCGAAGCGGCTTGCACAGTACTACTTTTATTATACGTTGATGGAAATACCAAGAATAATATTAGCAACGACGTACTTCCAACAGTGGGGAGAATTTATACAGTCGATTTTAGTATGGTGAAACGTTCTGAGATACTAGTGATAGCAAATATACAGTAAGCTGTGTCATGCTGACAACGTGACCACAATGGTGGAAAAATTAAAATGCGTTTCGTTCCCGTATGCAGTGATAAACTACCATCGTTGTACCACAAGAGGGATCCACACGCTGCTTCCTACGGAGAAGAAAAAAGAAAAAAAAGTTACGGGCAACCAGTGTTTTGTAAGGTTGCCGGCCGTACTCCATAGCAGTAGAAGTGCTGTAACACCCTCCTTACTGACTGGCTTGAACACTTCCTCAAAACCAATAGCATAATGCTAGACTTGCTACCACGGCTTTGATCCACATGCAAGTATTACGTGAACTAGAATTGGACAACTCTCTTCTTGCAAATACACTATTGAGAACCAACATTCTCAGCTGACATACATTTTGCATAAGAAACGAGAAATTAGGGCTGATACAGAGACAAGAACACAGTGGTTTTTATCAGTTTTATCTGTTTTTGCGAGTGGCACATGGTGCAATACTGTGGTTTGGGGTATGTGTGTATTCTAAAAATTTTGGAAGAGATGTCATTAGCTTATATCAGGACAGTTTGTTAGTGCGTTGCCTACATTTAAGGGCAAGTATACGTTCAGGGCCAAACCTACTGTTCTCTTTTGACTGACAGGTTCCCAAGTTCGGTTAAGTGGTTTTCAAGAAACTCCCCCCCTCCTCCTCCTCCTCCATCCCTCTGGGAAATCCACTCGCCAATAGAAGCACACATTTTATTACAATTTTATTGACTAATCATTTACTTGATCAATTAATTAACTGCTCCGCATCTGGGAAACCCCCAAGCCCACCCCGTCCCATCCTCTACCTGGAAATTGGTGGGAAAGACTCACTCGATAGCCCATTTGGCAGGAAATACACAGCAGCGTATGGAATATTGTTTAAACAATTTCTGGTAGACAAGACAATTTGTGGAATATTGTTTATTTGAAGAATTTTTGGGTGACATGGCAATATGGAATATTTAAGCAATTGCAGCACTTCTTTTATTCTGATAGTGTATGGAAACGCTGAATGAGCTTATTTTATATTTGCTACCAGAGTGAGGGATGTTAACATTTTTTATTTTTTTTATTTTCCTCCCTTCTACGAAGCGCACTGGTGTCTAAGCACAGACGGGAAAATCAGAACAATTACATATCTAAAAGTTAATGACATTTCGAAACCCATCGGCACTTTCTGCAGATGGACAAATTACCAGAATCTCGGCAGCAAACTATTTTGTACAGATCGAGAAACGTATAGCAGTCAGATTGCACTGAGCAGTTAAACCTTACAAAAGGGGTCCACAGTTCATGAACGGAATGAAGTGCACTATAGTAGCCACCGTTTGGAGGTCTCCCGTGCATATGTCTATCGTCGGGGCACCGACAAGGAGTTCAAACCCGCACAGTGTCCTAATTACAGACTATGTTATTAAATACCACTGACCACGGACCGCATATCGGCCTCCTTTGATCTCGCGGCCCCCAAACAAAGCATCAGCTGCTGACATTGTGTTGATCGGGAAATTCCAGACTCGCTTCCTGTCTCCGTCTTTCTCAAGAGGCCACTCCCTGTTTGCTCATGTCAACCATGTCCGAAACATGCAGACGGAGGTCTTCATCTCTCCTCAGAATACAGTGTTGCTATTGGCTAATGCTGGAAACAAAGGGAGGGCTGACGGAATTTCAGTGTCAACAATAGAGTAAAATAAGCCATTTGCACTACCCTGTCAAATTAATTATTCAACAGTTTACAAGAGTCAAATAGCCCTGTTCATAATAAAATACATTTTCAACGTTTGAGTATCTCACAAACATTATACAAATAAAGTAATGAAATCTCCGCCACAAATAGATCATAGTGCTAAATATATCTGAGTTTTGTGTGCAACAACGTTTGAGAGCACAAACACCCTCCTCCACCACGCTACCAATCACACAAAGTAGCAATCACACAAAGTAGCAATCACGAGGCAAGTGCCATTCAATGTCAACAGGATGGCCCCCATCTGCACTGACCGAGAGAGCCCCACACCTGGGCAGGCCGTGCCTGCCTGTACTGAACGCATGCGTGCACACAATACAACTATTGGAAACAATAAATGTATCAACGGGGAATTTGACGTTTTTAAGGTACTATAGAATTCCTAAATTGCTCCTCTCTGTCATATTATGGAGGAGGAGGAGGAGGAGGAGGAAGGATCTACCACATGATACCATTGCAAGACAGAGTTCACTGAGAAGGACTAAAAAGGACACACTTAAACCACGATCCAGTCCGTAGCAATAAGCTGTCACGGCTAGATGTCGGAGACAGCTGAAAACACTCGCACATCCGCACACTCCTTACCCGAGTTTCACACCCAGCGCGCCTGCCTTGATGTACACCGCCAGTGCCACGTAAAAACGTCAGTGAAAATTTCCTCCGCGGACACAGTTGCAGTAGTGGACACACGTGTAAGCCAAAGTGCACGACCCCCCCCCCCCCCCCCCCCCGGGCCATGGAGGACATCCAGGGATGATCGGAGTGGTAGGAATTCGGATGTTACCAATACGTCCATCATTTTGAATCACGCAGCACACAAATGTCCGCCTCTGTCACGCTCACGCAGCACACTGATCACTTCGCCAGCCCTCGCTGCCATGGACGAAAACGGGCTGGTTGGCGCATTTTTTTGGTACCTGTCACAGGCTGAGCTAGTCCGTTGCATCTGATTGCCAACTTCTCGTGGTCTCCACTGCAGCCCGCTGTGGTGCACTGTGAAACAAGCAAGTGCAACTTGGACAGCCGGCCGGGGTGGCCGAGCGGTCCTAGGCGCTACAGTCTGGAACCGCGCGACCACTACTGTCGCAGGTTCGAATCCTGCTTCGGGTATGAATGTGTGTGATGTCCTTACGTTAGTAAGGTTTAAGTAGTTCTAAGTTCTAGGGGATTGATGACTTCAGCAGTTAAGTCCCGTCGTGCTCAGAGCCATTTGAACCATTTTTGCAGCTTGGACATTTCCACATCTTCTAAACAACTCCACCCCGACATAGACCTACCAGTTTCAAACGTCCACTTTACCCAATCCGATGCAGCTTTGTTGTTGACCATGCACTTCGAATTCCTCACACGAAATGTAGATTTCCCCGTTTTATCCCTTTCATACGAGTTGCTTTCGAAGACAGAAGGAATCGCGAAGTACACACGTTCTCACATCGCTTAAATACCGTACTTGTGAAAACCCTCTAACAGTATGGCATAGGGTACATTTCCTCTAAGTAGGAAAAGATCTCATCTTACCTGTTGTAACATTAAAATCATTTTATGCTCATGATGGAGTGCTAAGATCTACCTCTATTAGAGAACACTTCACTTTCGACCAATTGATAGTGAGTCCCTGGGAGTAGGAGAATGGTGGGTGACATTCAGTGTAAGTAGCCCAAGTGTGTAACTTGACAAGGAAGTCCTAATCGTTGCCTTGAGATATTATCTCAGCTTGTTTTCTCGTTGCTTATCTACTCCTGTCATGCTATAGAAAAACTGCTGAATGTGAAACGATCACATAGATTCAGTTGTGAGTAAAGCAAATGACAGGTTTGGTCAGTGTTAAGACTCTGCGGAGTGTAGTTTGTGTACAGTTCAGACTTATTAAAAGACGCTTGTACATTGCATTCTGGAATACTTTTAATGTCTGTGTGATACATTTAAAGTCAGGCTGATGGATGGCGTAGAAGGTATGCAAACAACAGCAGTGCTAAATGTCAGTCCTGTTCACCTAGCAGGACAGTCCAATGCAGTGGTCGAAAATATTCAACTAGCAAACACGCAATTTACGAAAACAGACGTGGAAAATGTCAAGCACGGGATATAAGTATGGAATTCACCTATATTCTTAAGTTTAGTGCCCCTATAAAGATATAGTTAGGTTAACTAGATTCATATCAGCTAACGTGGAGGTAAGTCATCTAAATTTGTCACGCTCCAACAGTTAATAGGACGCGAAGATAAATGGCACAATAAAAACCACATTCTATCACGTATATTCAGAGATTAGCGAAGTATAACATTAGTGTAGAAACTTTCTGGGATATAGAGATTGAAAAAGCGTTGTGACGAAGTATCCTCAGTACCTGCTGTATAACTGACTTTGCAACGACTTATGAAGTTGTTTCGTCGTACGAAATTAGAAAGAAACCTTTAGTACTGGTATCCAGTTGGCTTCTACTGTAGCTACAATCTAGTTTCTTGACAATTTCTTCCGCGCTTTCTTTGAAGTCTAGCTTCCTCGGATGAAAGCGATTAAGATTGCAACGAATGGAAAGAGTACTCTTTAACAAGGCGCTGACGAGCGGCTGTAACACGTCAGGGAAGAAAGAGCGCTGCTGCCCTAGGCGGTAACAATTTATCGCAGACTTGACGCTAATGGTCAAGCTTACTCCTCTATTGGACCCAGACGTTGATCGATGGGGGGACTCTGGTACCCCAAGCTAGGATACACGCAGACTGGCATTAATGAAATCACGCACTAAGACTTATAATGACTGAACTTTACAAGTATCGTGGACATTTCTAATGAAAACTAAGACAGTGACAACTATGTCATTAAAGAATGCAAAATTGCTCCATGTCCGTCTTAATTTTTTCGCGACTGGAAAAACATAAAAATTCATCGCTAATTCACTTTTCTGTTATTGAAGTGTCATGCGGCGCAATTGAGTTGTCTGTCATGTACGGATGTTTTACTGGTAAGAATGCAAAAATAAGTTCTAATTGATATTCTGAGAACTGCTTGCTTCTGCGCCGAAAGTATGCCAGATGTAAAAATTCTCAGGTGCATAGAAAAAGATCGGTATATTCCGACAGTTAGTAATAACAGAAAAGTAGCTGTGTGGAAAAACCAGTTTACAAATCAATAAAAGTTTTGTCTATTTTTCCACGCAATCCTCACCAACTTTTGGGCACTTTTGTCGTCTTCTTAAGAGTATTTTTACCTCAACGAAGAATTCCTTACCTTAAACGTAAAGCCAGTTTCGTACTTCGGTTACCTCTTTGTTTCAGTCGAATTCTGTAGAACGCAGAGCGTCTTTCGTCGGACCAAGTTGACCGTGTCAGACAGGTTAAAATCCTGTATAAGTATCACTAGCTTTGCTATTGAAACGATTTTGAGCTTAGTACAAATGCGAATTAATCTTTGATTTTTGTGATAACTGTAAGCTCTCTGGGAAGCCACGTGACACAAGTCTTCCGGTAGTTTAATTAGTTTTCAGTGATTGAATGAGTTGTGCCAACATTTATTTTTAGCAATTTTTCAAGTGTAACTAGTCGATCTTCTTTGAAAAGTGCATTAGTAGGAGGCCGCTACTGTTACCGGAAGCCCGCAACTATGCTTGTCGGTCACAATTTTACGGAAACTTTTAAACTTTTCGACCTACGCCTAAAAATTCGCACGGATCATGCAACTATAGCCGTATTTCTTCATCCGAGAGAATATTACTGGCGGTTGAACACTTCCCGAAAATACGAATCAGATAACAGAACGTTGTTTTCCAAAAAGACTTTCGTCTAGCTGGCACGTGATGGCTACTAAAAACTCCGTCCGAAGAGGCCTTGGAAGGCCTAACGGGACCGACCGACCGCCATGTCATCCTTAGTCGATAGGCGTTACTGGATTGGGATGTGGAGGGGCATGTAGTCAGCACACCGCTCTCCCTGCCGTTGTCAGTACCGTCACCGGAGCCGCTACTTTTTAATCAAGTAGCTCCTCAGTTGGCCTCACAAGGGATGAGAGCACCCCTCTTGCAGCAGCGCTTGGCGGACCCGTACAGTCACTCATCAAAGTGCTACCCAAGCCCGACAGTGATCGAATTCGGCGATCTGACTGGAACCGATGTTAATATTGCGGCAAGGCAGTTGGCTGATCGTTACTAAGACCTTAATCATTTGTTCGATCAATACTTGCACGGCCGGCCGGAGTTGCCGTGCGGCTCTAGGCGCTACAGTCTGGAACCGCGAGACCGCTACGGTCGCAGGTTCGAATCCTGCCTCGGACATGGATGTGTGTGATGTCCTTAGGTTAGTTAGGTTTAAGTAGTTCTAAGTTCTAGGGGACTGATGACCTCAGAAGTAAAATCCCATAGTGCTCAGAGCCATTTGAACGATTTGAATACTTACATGAATAGAACATTTAATATCTTCGCAAGTTTGTCAACTAACAATCGAGTTTAAATTCTCTGCATTAGGCGTTGCCTTCACTGTATAAGTCCTTTAATTATTGAATAACCCTCGTATATAACGACGTAACATTTGCAATATGTGTAAATACCTCCTTGTTCTCTAAGCCTTACCGCCGCTCGTACATAGCAGGAAACAGCGAATGTGTGGTCCATTGTATTGATGGCCATGCATTTCGCATTTAGTAAATTCCTTTGTATCCTACCTTTCAAAAAGCGGAAAATGTTGCTGCTGTGGAACACCTGAAGGTGACATGATGTTAAGGGGTACTTAAACTGGATTCATCTCAGGCTTAGTGTATCAATGCTTGAAAACATTGAACGAGGGCGTGCTGAAAAGTAATGCCTCAGATTTTTTTGTGAAAACTCTTCAACGCCATCTAATAGAGCCTACTTTATTAACATCCTTCGTCTTCGTTCTTCGTGTCTACATATTTATTCCTCAACATAGTCACAAGTTAAGTCCTCGAAGATGTTTAAGTTACGGAAGCAGTTTAAATTGGCTGAGGGCCCGATCGCGACTGAATGGAGGGTGATCGATGACAGTGAACCCAAGACTTCAGACTGTTGCAGGTGTCACAGCGCTCGTGTGTGTGGTCTGGCGTTGTGCTGAAGGAGAGGATACTACATCTGTCTAAGAATTCTTCCAATTCGGAACTCGATGTTCCTCATGCATGGACGTAGTTTCTATGCACGCCGCCATGTTGCACCATACAATTCGGAGCCCTCTAGCGGTAGAAGGTCGCAGCGTCCACCAACGACGCGGGAAAGTCGATGGAGTAATATGAAGGATAATAAGAACTGAATAAAAAATTTGGAGGCATTACTTTCCAGCTCGCTCTCGTATCTGCTGCGCTACTAGATCAGCGACAAGGAGAACTAGTCCGCTTTCAGTGTGTCTCACGATCATCCTTATGCGACTGACAGCCACAGACCGTTTAAAAGTTAAAACGGGAAATTTATTGAATTTAGTATGGGTCGTAGTGAGGTGCCGCAGGTGATGGGCATCAGTGTCGGAATTACCGTTTGTCATCGTTTCACGGTTTCCTTTTAGCAGTAACATTCGAGCACTCTGCTCGAGCTACTAAGGCTACGTTCGATTTTCTCACGCCAAAACGTTGTGTCTATTTGAACACACCTGACTTCTGTCGATCTTTGAAGTGACTTACTACCAAGTAATAGGGAGACCTCAAATTTAACGTTGGCATATTTCACGTACACAATCAAATCAAAAATATCGGAACACACCTATTTAATGCGGAACTGACCACTAGGATCACTCTTGGCTGACCCGCCAGTACAGAAGCTGCAACAACAGAATGGGTCTGTCAGGAGAGTTCAGCGACTTGGAATGTCGATTAATCATTCAGTGTTACATGAGTAACGAATCCATCCTGGAATTTTTAACCCTTCTAAAGCTGTCCAAGTCTACAGTTGACGGTGTGACTGAAGTGGAAATGCTAAGTAGCAACAGCAAAAGCAGGACCAGGTACACCTCATGTACTGACGGATAGGGTCGTTGGAGCACTAGGGAAGGTGGCTGTAAAAAGAAAAAAATCTTGTGAAATCAGCAGAAGGAATGGAAATGGAAATGAGTGTTTGGCGTCATTGGCCGGGAGACCCCTTAAGGGGTAGATCCTGCCCCCCTTGGCTCAGGTCTTATTACATTCGACGCCACATTGAGCGACCTACTCGCCGGATGGGGATTAAATGATGATTAAGACAACACAACACCCAGTCCCTGAGCGGAGAAAATCCCCGACCCAGCCGGGAATCGAACCCGGCCCCCTTAGGACGTCAGTCCGTCACGCTGACCTTTTTTTTACCTAACAAAAGAAATAAAACAATCATAGCCATCCCTACGGGGCACCGCCACTTCTCTCTGCCAAACAAAAATGAAGTCTTACCTATTCAGGCGTTGTCTTCCTAACTATACGTAACCACCCCCCCCCCCCCCCCACATCTAAAATGTGAAGAAACTGTGCTATACCGGACTAACGTGTGTGTGTGTGTGTGTGTGTGTGTGTGTGTGTGTGTGTGTGTGTGTGCGCGCGCCAACCCACAAAAACACGATGAAAGGAAGGGGGGAAGGGTATTTCTAGTAGGGTGCGGAAGGTATTCTTATGTATGTACTTTTTGTTGTTTTTATTTTTATTTATATAGATATCAATGTGCGAACAGTCATAGTTAATCAAGTCTGGTAAAATAAAACAGAATGGAGATACTATCGAAGATAATAAACATAAATAACATGAAAATAAAGCTACCACTTCGTAGTCAGGCTTCCCAGTGATTGCACCTACTGAAAAAGATAGTTAAATGTATGATCGTTTGCACTTCGTTCTGATCTCATCTACCACTGCCTGGAACATTCCAACTCCACGGCGGGCTGTGAAAGGCACTCCATAGGTAGTTTGCCTGGTATTCCCGGCAATAGCATGATGTCTTTCTTGCAAATACAGCCAGTAGTCAAGTAAATTCTTGTGTCCGTCGCGATAGAGGTAATGGACCGCATATCCACGTATCCAGGTGACAGAGTTGGTCCGAGTCTTGGGGTAAAATGTCCCATCCGGAAACAACAACGTGCGTGCAGATACATGCTCCGGCGTATCTCGCAAGAGATACGCCAGCATCTGCATACGATTCAGCTATCGGGGCGGAGAGCAGAAGGAATTACTGGTGGAGAGAAAAAGTGCTATCCAGCGGTCCAGATAACAAAATAACTATGCGTGGGCATTTCGTAAATGTGGGATATAATGGCAGAGCAGCTCCACAGAAGCCACATTTCTCTATTGTCGGTGCTAAGCGACGCTTGAGGTGCTTTGAAGAGCGACGCCACTGGACAGTGGACGACTCTAAACGAGTGATGTGGAGTGATGAATCACGTTATACCCTGTGGCAGTCCTAGGCAAAGGTGTAGGTTTAGTGAATGCTTCGATCAGTGCCAGTAGTGACGTGCGGAGGTATGAGGGTGTCTGTGATCCCCTTTTTGAACTTGAGAAAACGATAAATGCGGTAGGATATGCACGCATTTCACAGTATTGTGTACAACGGGCAGTAAAGGAATAGTTCGGAATCAATGATTGACTCTACCATCCTGACAATGCAGCAGGTTCCTCTGGTTTTGTGTCGTAAGGAAGAACCGGCTGCCGTTCATCCACAGGCATCGAGATATCCCACCGAAAGTGTCCCCACCAGAGGTCTACGCAGCATATAGGCGAAAGGTGGACACACCCCATATTAACGTCCGCTAATACGTGTCCGGATAATTTTAATAAGGTAGTGCATGTGAATCATTGCCAGAAGTGAGTAAAGATATAACCGACAGAATAATTCAAAGTTGCTTCCGCCGAAGCTGAAGTAGCACAACAGGAACACACAAAGCCAAAATTAGAGAATGACAGTTAAAGGGCCTAGCCAGTTAGTTACTGAGCCGCTCATAGAATGACAGCAGCAATTTCCACACGCAGCTGACATCGCAGGAAATACTCCGTAAGCAGTGGACTTGGGATGACACAGGCTAAACAAAACAATAAAACTGAAAATATCTTGCGACAGATCAGAGAAAAATCTTCTCACAACCCGTTAAGGGAGATACACGTTATTTTAATGGAGAAATTTAAATGGACATCTTCATCTTCTCATAGCCCTATTACCATTAGATTCCATGATGAATGGAATTCACAGGAAACAGTAGCTACCGCAAAATAACCGGCAGGAATAGTATGAAGTAATATGAAACGGAACTACCTCACACAACTGGTTCTAGGAAAATAAAGTGCTAGGCTGAGTTTCATGGTAAGAATCCTAAGAAACCGTAGTTCACACAAGAAGCAGCATATGTTCTAAGATGAATCGGGCAATAAATAACTTTTTCATTCGAGCATATTTGGACAGTATCACCCCTGGGAAGATCAGGGATTAGACTTCTTGGGAAGGTTTACTGACAGGCGTTCTTCTCGCTCACCTTTTGCGAACAAAATGGAAGGGGTAAATCATGGAAGTACTTTCCACTTTAGCAGTAGGCTCTATAAAAGTAAATACTAGTTTATTCTGGCAAACATGTTTCTCATATCAAATTTGCAGGCAAATCTGAACCAGAATTGACTATTGAAACGGACGAGAATATTTTTACACCTGAACTTGATTAAAATTTGTTGATCTGGTCTCGCTCCTTACGAGTAACATACTCGCTGGTGCTTAGTTACAGAACTAGTCATTGTATTGTTTACATAATGCCGAATTATAAAATAGCGGAAGCCTGAGATGTGTTATAGTATAGTCCTATACTTGAAAGTATGGCATTGCAACGAAAGGCTCTGAACTACGACTTGAACCGGTGTTCAAAATAAAAGGAAACTTATCTGCTCAGAATATATGGAAGCTAAGCCGTTCACGGCTTAGATTTTAGGACCTGCCAAGGCAGGAACTGCGCCACTGGACATCATCTGTGGCGGCTTTACGGCTCATAAAACAGAATCAGATAGCTCGAAAAGTTGGGTTTTCGTGCAGCAATAGCCGACTGCGTAAAAGAGTTTCACTACTGGACTCGAGTTCCAATAACAGTGGCGGGTGTAAACGCAAAAACTTATTTACGGTAAGGTGGCAGTTTGACTCCAGCTTTCAACACTAATTTAAGTTTTTCACGGTTTGCTAAGTCATTAAAGCACGGCAATTCTATTTCCCGTTCAGTTCTGCGCAACTATTAATTGAGCTTTGTCGTATCTGCAGATAACTGTGCTAACTACAGTCGTACAAAGTCTTGATCAAGGCCTTTTCATGTAATGCTGTCGGAAAGTGGCATTTTATTACGATGATACTAAATATGTTACGATGTGATGTGGTTCGTCATTGCTCATTGTAGTACAGAATATTTAGAGCTTTTATCTAGAAAGTGTTAGCACACAGATTCAACTAAAACTATATATTCTATAATGTCAGCAGCTGCCTGAAAATTGGTTCTCCACTTGGTTTCCACGGAAAATCGGTAGACGTTCGCCTGCACTGCTCCAGAAGTGGCGTTAGGAAAATGTAACAGACGTAAGCTTTCCCCGGGCAGCCGCTTCAAATGGTGACCTGCATGTGCAGAGCGAAAGCGGCATTGCAACAGTGAATTCGGCATACCGAAACCGTCTGTGACTGGTGGAAATCTGTTCGTGCAGTGACCTATCACTGAGATTTGCAAAGCGTCTTGCACTAAGTTTATTTAGCATACAGCGCAAAATAAAGCAATGTCAACATACAGCTACGCAATATTGGGAGTCAGTCAGGGTAACATTAAAAGAGGGCACGAGAACGACGACCTTATATCCAGATGACATTTTACGGCTGCTACTTCGCTTCTTATCGTATGTCTGACAAATAATTTAAACACAGACAGGCATATAATGAGAGTAAGATACTCGAATTGCCTAGCAGTATCTCAAAATGGCATTATTGTGTGTTGTATTCCAAATTAAAACGATTACTAAACATCCAGTAACTCAAGTACGTCAGATGGGTAACATCAAAGTACCTCGAACCATAGACGTATTTGTATACAGTCGTGCACCCCTTCCCCCCTTTAGATGAAAATCGGACAGTTGTAGCTGTCAAGTGAATTAAACCACGCTTACATATCATGATAAACCATTGACTCCAATGTGATATTTGACAAGATTGAATTTAGCTTCCTGATTCTATTACGAGGGTTTTTAATACCGCAACTGTTAACTAGGTTCCTGCATAAGTCTCTTTTGTTGCGCCGTCTTGGAAGCAGCTTTCCTAAAACTGGTCTTTTCCTGCACTTGATTCATCGACATTTGTGCTGTTCCAGTTAGTGATCCAGTTTAGACTTTGCTTCTGACACTTATGTTTATCACACTTATGTTTATCACGATTCTCTTCACACAAATGTCAGTATTATTTGTTAATTACAATTCTTCCTTACAGTCCCTTGTCTCCCAAAATTACTCGCTATGAATGCAAGGTCAGTACATGCGGGGACTCATTTCCCGAGAAAGAAATCGTATAGCCGTTCAGATGCACTTACGTATACTTTCCTTGCCTACTCTATTTTCGTGCAGAGTGGATAAATAGGAAATTGCATCTACACTTCGTTTACTACTATACTATGAGGAACTTTCCTTGGCATATTTAAACTATGGAATAGGTCCGGCTTAATACACTCCTGGAAATTGAAATAAGAACACCGTGAATTCATTGTCCCAGGAAGGGGAAACTTTGACACATTCCTGGGATCAGATACATCACATGATCACACTGACAGAACCACAGGCACATCGACACAGGCAACAGAGCATGCACAATGTCGGCACTAGTACAGTGTATATCCACCTTTCTCAGCAATGCAGGCTGCTATTCTCCCATGGAGACGATCGTAGAGATGCTGGATGTAGTCCTGTGGAACGGCTTGCCATGCCATTTCCACCTGGCGCCTCAGTTGGACCAGCGTTCGTGCTGGACGTGCAGACCGCGTGAGACGACGCTTCATCCAGTCCCAAACATGCTCAATGGGGGACAGATCCGGAGATCTTGCTGGCCAGGGTAATTGACTTACACCTTCTAGAGCACGTTGGGTGGCACGGGATACATGCGGACGTGCATTATCCTGTTGGAACAGCAAGTTCCCTTGCCGGTCTAGGAATGGTAGAACGATGGGTTCGATGACGGTTTGGATGTACCGTGCACTATTCAGTGTCCCCTCGACGATCACCAGAGGTGTATGGCCAGTGTAGGAGATCGCTCCCCACACCATGATGCCGGGTGTTGGCCCTGTGTGCCTCGGTCGTATGCAGTCCTGATTGTGGCGCTCACCTGCACGGCGCCAAACACGCATACGACCATCATTGGCACCAAGGCAGAAGCGACTCTCATCGCTGAAGACGACACGTCTCCATTCGTCCCTCCATTCACGCCTGTCGCGACACCACTGGAGGCGGGCTGCACGATGTTGGGGCGTGAGCGGAAGACGGCCTAACGGTGTGCGGGACCGTAGGCCAGCTTCATGGAGACGGTTGCGAATTGTCCTCGCCGATACCCCAGGAGCAACAGTGTCCCTAATTTGCTGGGAAGTGGCGGTGCGGTCCCCTACGGCACTGCGTAGGATCCTACGGTCTTGGCGTGCATCCGTGCGGTCCGGTCCCAGGTCGACGGGCACGTGCACCTTCCGCCGACCATTGGCGACAACATCGATGTACTGTGGAGACCTCACGCCCCACGTGTTGAGCAATTCGGCGGTACGTCCACCCGGCCTCCCGCATGCCCACTATACGCCCTCGCTCAAAGTCCGTCAACTGCACATACGGTTCACGTCCACGCTGTCGCGGCATGCTACCAGTGTTAAAGACTGCGATGGAGCTCTGTATGCCACGGCAAACTGGCTGACACTGACGGCGGCGGTGCACAAATGCTGCGCAGCTAGCGCCATTCGACGGCCAACACCGCGGTTCCTGGTGTGTCCGCTGTGCCGTGCGTGTGATCATTGCTTGTACAGCCCTCTCGCAGTGTCCGGAGTAAGTATGGTGGGTCTGACACACCGGTGTCAATGTGTTCTTTTCTCCATTTCCAGGAGTGTAGTTTTCTCCGTGCGAGATTAAACAGCCTGCTCGCGGGTCACGAACGTAACTGATGTGAACTGTACAGAATGCAATATGGTTACTGAAAAATTGAAGTTGTATTTTCTGCCGCACTATATGATCCAGACGTC
This sequence comes from Schistocerca gregaria, assembly GCF_023897955.1. Taxonomy (NCBI): domain Eukaryota; kingdom Metazoa; phylum Arthropoda; class Insecta; order Orthoptera; family Acrididae; genus Schistocerca; species Schistocerca gregaria. The sequence goes on from NC_064931.1 coordinate 244,445,499, forward strand.
CTGTAGTTGAACGTACTTCCGGAAAGAATTGTATGTTACACCCGATCCGTCGATCGCGGTGTTTCTATGACGACAAGCGCAGGATTGATAATTGTTAAACTGTTGACCCACCTTGGGATGTCAGTTGGACCTGTCTGCTGATCATTTTTTAACTGCTGTGGAATTGCTCTAGTGGATTATCTCAGATGTCAACGTTGTTAGATTTTTTCTTTTTTGAGACTTTGAGTACATTTTGCGATTGTTTATTTGCGTGCTGCTTGTATTCATTTCTTGTAGAAATACACTCAAAGCCCCGGTGCGTGTTTCTAAAAACATGTATCGGTGGGTTTGATTATACAGTGCAGGATTTTCAGGGTCGGTATTTATAAGCTGTTTGTGTTCGTTATGTGCGTAGCACTTGCTTACGTATGCATGTTCGTTTGTTCTTGAAACCAACTAATAACAAAATAAAAGTACCCGAAGGTGACAACACAAACGTGCCGAAATGTGTCAAAAGGTCACCACCAGCGTCCAGTTGTTCAATTTCTCGTAACGATGAATTTTGAATTTAATTAAATATATTTTTCACTTTCAGCTGACAACTGTCAGCTTTTATTAGGATTGGTAAGTTCTTTCGGTACTCAACTAGTAATCCAATTTTACAAATTGCTTCAGCGAACAGTATTACGCGCCCCATAGCCTCGTTTGCTTATGTAAACACTAGACAGGAAAGTCATTCTCACACTACAGTGTGAGCCTACATTAATTTGTACATACTTGGTCGTAGCAAAATATTCCACCATTCGTCATAAGCCATGTTATGAAACCCTCTATGTGGTTTCTCTTTAATGAATACATCTAATTGCTGCTTTATCTTCATTAATCTTATTAATAGTGAGTCATAAACATGTTTTTTGATTACAAAGTACCAGGCTACTAGGTTTGTATACTCAGATATCAGGTCGTGTATTACACTCAGTCTTTCCTGAATTGCTTCAACGGTTCATTCATTAGGACAGTGCATAAATATGTAGAGAAGATCGTCAGTCATTCTAGTACCAGAGGTATGTCAAACATGAGGCAAAGATACAGGAGCAGTGAATCAGTCATCTGTTATCTTCCATCGTCTTAGAACTTTGAATGGATTTGCCTTTTGTTGATGAGACAATACCGTTCAAGATACTATAACTTCATGAAGATAGATGGGACTCCCCTTTAGAGAAGGACTCCAATTTAATAGTAGGGGGTATGTAGCATCACTGTCGCGTACTAAATTAATCTTCCTTGAAATCAGAGTACAGAAAGCTTTCTTAACTTCATCATAGATAATGTTTTGCGAGACACAAAATTGAGTGATGCGTTCACTTTTTTAATTCGCTTACTTTCAGAAAGTGTTAAAAAGCATCACTTCTTATTGTTATGGTGGATGTCAATGCTTCTAGATTTCTGGTGACTTCATTTTCTGTTGAGATAACGAAAACATGAAAGTGGCAGTGAAGCGTTGTCTCGTTCAAATATTTTACATTTTGAACATTAGCACCCAGCGTAACGCCCGAACCCCTGAACAGTTGTTACTATATCAGGAAAGCATTAAACACAGCACAACGCAATGGACAGATAATTCCGCAGCTTTACTGCATTAACCATCCTATATCCTATGAAGCCTCATACAAAATGGTTCAAATGGCTCTGAGCACTATGGGACTCAACTTCTGAGGTCATAAGTCCCCTATAACTTAGAACTACTTAAACATAACTAACCTGAGGACATCACACGCATCCATGCCCGAGGCAGGATTCGAACCTGCGCCCGCAGCGATCGCGCGGGTCCAGACTGTAGCGCCTAGAAGCGCTCGGCCACTCTGGCCGGCGCAGTCTGATAAAAACATCGCTCACAGCGTGTCTACAAACAAGCTGATGACTACGTCGCGAGATTTGGCAACTGTATACGAAATATTCACACAGTGTTGCATCATCAGACTCACCAGAGGACGCATGAACTAAGTAGATAAAACGTTGCTGTCTCCATTCCCATGTGCAACAGATAGACGATTTGCCGTCGGTACGCCCATTGCACAGCTCTAGGCTTATCAAAACAAACAGTATTTCATTATTTTCCTTCTATTTTACATTGTGTGTATCCGTTAGCTGCCGACAAATGCAGCCGCAGGTCTTAATTAGCACACCATGTTATTTTCGTCTTTTTTTTTTTTTTGTAGTAATGTAATTCGTTAATGTTCTGCTGCAACCACGAGCACTGAGTTCAGAACTCCAGTATGATGTAATGAATAATTTATAATTTTCACAATCTTAACTCAAAGTTTGGAAGTCGTTTCCCTTCATAAATGTGTTCCTCCAGGTACGTTCCAACTCACCATGAACCCACTGCCCGATTTCCGGGCCGGTACGTTTCGACCCAGCATGAGTCGATTTTCCCGGTATACGTTCAGGTACAGTACGACTCGCCGTATGAACAAATTTTCCCGGTATTCGTACCGGTAGTTCTCACCCACCCGAAACAGCTGCATATGCACAAACGACTTCATGCTTCTGGAGGGAGGAAGGCAACAACTTCAACAAACCTGGAGAGTATTTAATTGGTATGTTATCCCCCCGAGGTAATTACTTGCCAAGGCTTCAAGCTGTCTGATTTTAATTTTATTGATGTGCCTGAAACTTCCATATCAAGAGAGAGAAAATCTGATGATGATGCTGAATTGCTTAACAGTGAAGTTTGAAAAGTGCGGTTGAAAGCGGCACTCCTGTACAGTGAAAGCACCTTACTCCAGAACAGTCTGATCCCTTAGAATTCTTCCTCCGTAATAACACACAAACATATTGAAATTGGAGAACAGATATTTCGCAACACTTCTGAAATGCTAGCGGGAAAAGGAACTCGTGGTATAAGACAAAGTAATTGACCACAAAGAAATATACGAATAACGCCTACTTGAAGAAACCGAAGTCTCTTCATCAGACCATTGAGTCAGAGAAGCAGGAGCAAATGGATGAAATAAATCTATTGTTAGAATTAATTTGGAATGGAAAAAAAGTACCAGAATAGAAATTTGATCCAGAGACCTTGCGCTTTTGAAAGGAAGCACTTACTCTCTCGGCTGCGAACTCGGTGAATGTTAGCAAACACATACGTTATATAGGCATGCCTAAAAATTTCAAACTCGGTATTCTATAAAATGTTTGAGGACTGTGTCTTCCTGTTCGCGTAAGTTGAAGATCTAGTCGTGCCCTACACTCCCTGCCCATATGTATCTAATTGGTGAAGAGGAGTCTATACGGTCCGCTTCTGAGTATGACGACAAACTCAAGATTTCATTCACGAACGATGTGATGGACTTTGATGTAAATATACAATCATTTCGTCGAGTAAGGAAAAATCACTATATCTAAACATTAGATTTCAATGTCCATAGTGCTTTAAGCATATATTTCTGAACGGCGGAGTTAGTGCTTCGAAAGTGAGAAAAAGGAACTTGAGTGTTTTCAAAATAGCCATCTGACGGGGAGAGGGAGAGGGAGAGGGGGAGAGAGAGGGAGAGGGGGAGAGAGAGGGAGAGGGGGAGAGAGAGGGAGAGGGGGAGAGAGAGGGAGAGGGGGAGAGAGAGGGAGAGGGGGAGAGAGAGGGAGAGGGGGTGAGAGAGAGAGAAAGAGGGGAGAGAGAGAGAAAGAGGGGAGAGAGAGAGAAAGAGGGGGGAGAGAGAGAGAGAGAGAGAGAGAGAGAGAGAGAGAGAGAGAGAGAGCGCTGTGCTTTGTTTGAGGCCCAGCTATCAGGACCGCGCGAGGTAGCCGCGCAGTCTGAGGCGCCTTGTCACGGTCCGTGCGGCTACCCACGTCGGAGGTTAGAGTCCTCCCTAAGGCATGCGTATGTGTTGTTCATAGTGTAAGTTAAAGTTAGATTAGGTAGTATGCAGGCTTAGGAACCGATGACCTCAGCAATTTGGTGCCATAGGACCTTACCACAAATTTCCAAAATTTCCAGCTATCAGGGCTTACCCATTTGTAGTTTTCGTCTGTAACACAATGTTGCCTGTGTGGAGTGACTGACTTTATCATTTGACACATTTTGCTTCGTGACATGAGCTCGTTGTAACTAGCCTGATACTAGTTCAGAGATCGTCCTGCAATGACTAATACCTACTAGGACCACCTTGGACTTTTTGACCCTCTGACTACGACTAAACTTAATATGTACCTTTTTCTCTTCATTGTTAGTTATCGACTTTTTGGGTTGTCTGCACACTTCAGTCGGCAGAGAAGTGTACCTGTTGTCGACATTTCGACTGCAGCTAGCATACTTACAGCAGCTCTCGGACGTACTGCCAGATCTGGCAGTTTTGACGAAAGCCCAGTCTACATCTACATTTATACTCCGTAAGCCACCCAACGGTGTGTGGCGGAGGGCACTTTACGTGCCACTGTCGTCACTTCACTTTTCTGTTCCAGTCGCGTATGGTTCGCGGGAAGAACGACTGTCTGAAAGCCTCCGTGCGCGCTCGAATCTCTCTAATTTTACATTCATGATCTCCTTGGGAGGTATAAGTAGGGGGAAGCAATATATTCGATACCTCATCCAGAAAGGCACCCTTTCGAAACCTGGACAGCAAGCTACACCGCGATGCAGAGTGCCTCTCTTGCAGAGTCTGCCACTTGAGTTTGCTAAACATCTCCGTAGCGCTATCACGCTTACCAAATAACCCTGTGACGAAACGCGCCACTCTTCTTTGTATCTTCTCTACGTCCTCCGTCAACCCGATCTGGTTCGGATCCCACACTGATGAGCAATACTCAAGTATAGGTCGAACGAGTGTTTTGTAAGCCACCTCCTTTGTTGATGGACTACATTTTCTAATGACTTTCCCAATGAATCTCAACCTGGTACCCGCCTTACCAACAATTAATTTTATATGATCATGCCACTTCAAATCATTCCGCACACATACTCCCATATTTTACAGAAGTAACTGCTACCAGTGTTTGTTCCGCTGTCATATAATCATACAATAAAGGATCCTTCTTTCTATGTATTCGCAATACATTACATTTGTCTATGATAAGGGTCAATTGCCACTACCTGCACCAAGTGCCTATCCGCTGCAGATCTTCCTGCATTTCGCTACAGTTTTCTAATGCTGCAACTTCTCTGTATACTACAGCATCATCCGCGAAAAGCCGCATGGAACTTCCGACACTATCTACTAGGTCATTTATATATATTGTGAAAAGCAATGGTCCCATAACACTCCCCCGTGACACGCCAGAGGTTACTTTAACGTCTGTAGACGTCTCTCTATTGATATCAACATGCTGTGTTCTGTTTGCTAAGAACTCTTCAATCCAGCCACACAGCTGGTCTGATATTCCGTAGGCTCTTACTTTATCAGGCGACAGTGCGGAACTGTATCGAACGCCTTCCGGAAGTTAAGAAAAATAGCATCTATCAGGGAGCCTGTATCTAATACTTTCTGGGTCTCATGAACAAATAAAGCGAGTTGGGTCTCACACGATCGCTGTATCCGGAATCCATGTTGATTTCTACAGACTAGATTCTGGGTTTCCAAAAACGACATGATACTCGAGCACAAAACATGTTCTAAAATTCTACAACAGATCGACGTCAGAGATATAGGTCTATAGTTTCGCGCATCTGCTCGACGACCCTTCTTGAAGTTGGGGCTACCTGAGCTCTTTTCCAATCATTTTGAACCCTCCGTTCCTCTAGAGACTTGCGGTACACGGCTGTTAGAAGGGGGGCAAGTTCTTTGGCGTAGTCTGTGTAGAAACGAATTGGTATCCCGTCAGGTCCAGTGGACTTTCCTCTGTTGACTTGCTTTTCTATTCCTTGTACACTTATTTCGATGTCAGCCATTTTTTCGTTTGTGCGAGGATTTAGAGAAGGAACTGCAGTGCGGTCTTCCTCTGTGAAACAGCTTTGGAAAAAGGTGCTTAGTATTTCAGCTTTACGCCTGTCATCCTCTGTTTCAATGCCATCATCATCCCGGAGTGTGTGGATATGCTGTTTTGAGCCACTTACTGATTTAACGTAAGACCAGAACTTCCTAGGATTTTCTGTCAAGTCGGTACACAGAATTTTACTTTTGAATTCACTGAACGCTTCACGCATAGCCCTCCTTACGCTAACTTTGACATCGTTTAGGTTCTGTTTGTCTGAGAGGTTTTGGCTGCGTTTACACTTGGAGTCATCTAACCTAGTACTATTTCACCGCTTCCAATTACAACTTTCAACTATCCTAACTCCACCTGTGTTGCTGCCAGATTGGTTTTGAGCGATACGCAGAACTCCTACATCGTCATGGAGTAGTGAGTTCACTGTCCAAGGGGGTTGCTTCAAAACATCCAACATCAAAACATCATAGGCAAGTTTCACGCCTTCGACCATTCCTCACTACTCAGCGGCACTTTCCACATTTGTCTATTGAGATGCCAATTTTTTGTATTTAGCGGTGACTTCTCTATAAAAATTGCAGTTAAAATATTTTTAGCTATTACTTAATAAAAAATTGACTTCAGGTATCAGTACGTATTTCATGCAAAACACTCCTGTCATTTGAAAATGTTACTGAATTTGCTAACTGCCTAAATATTTTCAACGATCCGGCCAGGGTGACCGAGAGGCTCTAGGCGCTTCAGTCTGGAACCGCGCGACCGCTACGATCGCAGGTTCGAATCCTGACTCTGGCATGGATGTGTGTGATGTCCTTAGGTTAGTTAGGTTTAAGTAGTTCTAAGTTCTAGGGGACTGATGACCTCAGAAGTTGCATAGTGCTCAGAGCTATTTGGACCATTTGAACTTTCTACGACACACATTTCCTCTACGTGATTAAACTTCACATATCGAAATATTCTGTTCTTTTCTCCTCTGAGCTTTTCATCGTCCACACAGGGTCGCTTTTCTGAAGGTATTTGTCTTGACTATAACATTTAAATTCGATGTTAACGGGAAGGTTTTCTTGCCATTATAAGTCTGCATTTTATATCGCCTACATTTCTGCCATCATCAGTTATTTTGCTCTCCAGGTAACAAAAGGCATCTACTTTTAGTGTCTAATTTCCTAATATAATTTCCCCGGCATTGAGTACTTTAATCAGACTAGTCACCATTACCATTGTTCTACTCTGGATGCTTTTCATCTTGCAGCCTCTTCAAGACGCTATCCGTTGCATTCAACTGATATTCCATGTTCAGTACCGTCTCTGAGGGCATTAAAATGTCATCGGCAAACCTGAAAGATTTTATTTCTTCTCCTTGAACTTTGATTCTCTTTCCAATTTTCTCCTTTGTTTTGTCGACACTTTGTCTGATTACACATTGAATAACATAGGTACAGGATGTTACCTCGCAGCCTACAATACATAATTATACTGATTATGTGTGTCACCGACAGTAAAAGAGTTACACATTGTGAATAAAACTGTTCTATGACGAAGGCATCATTATCTTTCAATATGTGAAGTCTGAGTCTCCCTTTTCTGCCTGTTAACTAAGTTAAACTCTCCAGTTTCCTCTTCCTCCACCAGGAACTAGTATGCAGCTAGTGACTTCGTGTATGAATCCCACATACCAAACTAAAATTTCATCTGCTAGCTTCACATAACCTTGGAACAGCGCTTGACTGTGTGCGCCTCACATGTCCTCGCGGTTGACCCTATGAAGGGGTGCTTTCTGGAGGATAGTGGTTTAAATCTACGGCTGTTTACGCAGATGAACGATTTAGGAATAATATGGAAAACGTTAAAGGAAAACGCCTAGATGGTTCTTTTGGAAAGAACGCAGCTTGTATCCTGCCCCACTTTTCAGCAGTCCAGGCTAACGCGTCGTTTGCAATAACTTCGTCTACAAGATCTTAAACTACTTCCTTGCTTCCTTCGTTCTTTCTGTCCCTACCTCCCTCCCTGATGACAGAGTTAGTACATTTGGAGAGCCTGTGCGTTGAGAATCCAGCAATGGTGGTGAATATAGTACTAAGACAGTCACGTTTTTAGCAATGGTCAATATTCTGACATAGAAAAGCTGAAAAGTATGATAGTACCGCTCTTGTATTCGGTATTCTCAGAAGATAGTCGGATATGATCAGCAGCAGTCTGCCACGGTTTGCTGATTACGTTGCTAGTGGGAGAATGTCGTTGTTGGGTGGCTGTACGAGGATGCAGAATTACTTGGAGAGAATTTCTATTTGGTGCGATGAATGACAGATAGTTTCAAATGTGGAGAAACGTATGGTAAGGTACAAGAGTAGGTAAACAAGCCTGATTTTTCGTTTACTATGTCAGTGGATTGCTGTTTGAGTCACGTCGATGAAATATGTAGACGTAATGTTGCAAAGTTACTTGGAATTAAACGAACACGATAGATCGGTTGTGGCCAGGGCAGATGGTGGACTTCGGCTTATTTGGAAAACACTAGGAAAGCGTAACTCATCTACTAAGGAGAGGACGTACAGAAAACTTGCACGAATATTGCTCGAATGCTATCCCAGTGCTTCGAATCCTCACCAGGTATTATTTAAGACATAACTCAAAGCAATTCATTGGCGAGCTGCTAGATTTGTTACCAATAGATTCAATCACCAAGAAAGTGTTACAGAGATGCAACGTGAACTCAAATGGGAATCGCTGGAGGGATGAAGGCAATGTTTTCACGAAACAAAGCCCTTTAGAGAACCGGAATTTACGACTGATTGCAAAACGACTTCACTGCTACCGGGATACATTTCGTTTAAGAGCCGCGAAGACAAGACCAGAGGAATTACGGCTCGTACGGAAGCGTATAGAGTCATACTTCCCTCGCTGCATTTGCGAGTGGAACAGAAAAGGGAATAACTCGTAGCGGTACGAGAAACTCTATGGCATGCACAGTATGCTGACTTCCGAACTATGTATGTAGATGATAAACTACTTCCATATGTGGAATTTAAATGTTGAACAGAAACACTTAGCTCTGAAGTCGAGGAGAGGTTAAATATCCATTCGTTGTAAACATTGGTAACCACCATGATCAACCAAGAAGTTGTGCTGGTAGATGCTGATCATCTTTAATATCGCAACGTAACAGCTGATTCGTAAACAAAGACGTGAGCTGCTGGGGCCCCTAACAGCCAGCAACTGCGACCTATGGCCTCCGCCTGCTTTTCCCCCGCCAGGGCCCGCGTTTGTTCCCTATCGATTTTCTATCATCCCCCTCCCACCGGAAGCGTGCGTGTGTGTCTAGATAGAGATACGTCTTTATAATACCTCGAAGTGTTTTTCTATCGATTTTAGCTCCGTGGATTCGAAAGCATTGACAGCCTATCAGCGGAAATTTCAATCAGTTGAATTGGCTTTCTCCTCAACTACGGGGTACACTTTCTTCGATTATAGTCTATAAAAAAAGTTCCTATTACTGCTTCCCTACATATAAAGTGTTAAATGACTTCGCCTGTGATTCTCTCTCTCTCTCTCTCTCTCTCTCTCTCTCTCTCTCTCTCTCTCTCTCTCTCTCTCTCTGAGACTGTACACACAAAAAATGAAAACCCGTTTTTTGCCTGTTCGCAACTTCACTGGCTTGTTTCAAGTATTGCGACATAACATCACGCGTGACCAGTGCTGTGAAAATTTATAGAAACCTACTGTGTATTAATTACTTCAGCGATAGTTCAGTTCAGTAGAAAAACAATAGTGACCATATACGTTTACTGGGAGGTTGTTTCAGGGAAGAAAAATGTTTACGGACCTTGTATTCGTGTTTTTATTCCAGTCTGGGGAAAGCCAGTGTTAAAGTAAATATTTTGCTTCCACGCAGAGGTAATTGACGTCTCCATCTTAACGATCCAGAGCAGAGAGAAAGTTTATCCATAGTTGGATTTCCAGCAATTTGTCACTGAACTTCTAAGGGGTTACATTCAATGGGTGCCTTATGGAAATAAAACGTACGATTATGGAACATAAAGAAAATAATAAATTTAAAGTAGGTCGTTTTAACTGCTGTATCCGCGAGGAATCTGATTTCAGTGTGCGTGTCAGAACCCAGAAAGAAGGAGAAACACTAAGCGGTAGACTAGCTGAACACGACTGACTGACATCACACACACACACACACACACACACACACACACACACACACACACACACAATCTATGCAAACAATGAGGTGCAAAGTGGAAACCTTCGCCACAGCGATATCAACGGGTCAAGAAGCAAAGAGAGATGATCCGAATGGCGACGAGAGAGAGAGAGAGAGAGAGAGAGAGAGAGAGAGAGAGAGAGAGAGAGAGAGAGAGAGAGGGGGGGGGGGGGGACGCAAAATGCCAAGCGAGATAGTCATTGAATAGTCAATAGTGCAGTGATGATAGTAACAGACAGTATCAGACGCGAGTACCGAACTGACTGACCGTTCGATGAGCGGCTGTATTTATATCGCCTGCGAGGAACACTACTGGCCGGTGTATTTAGGTAACGAGACGAATGGCGCATTCACGCAGTGAGCGCAGTGCTGCGGCGATTCTGTGCCTTCTAACTGCCAGCGGGGTCTATTTCATCCGGCGTGCATTCAACTTCCGCGGAGCCGTATACCAAATTAATCCTGCACGTATGCGACCCTTTGTTAACTCGAAATTTGCTGTTAGGATGAATTTTAGTTAGGCGTGTCTCTACCCTTGGGGTCAGGACACACGGCTCTCCCTGCCATTGTCAATTTTCGTCACCTGAGTTACTACTTATGGGCCAAGTAGCTCCTCAGTTGGCATCAAGAGGCAAAATGCATTCATTTCCACCCTTCCCACAAAGGAAAAATTGTCACTATCGGGACTCTAACCCGGGTTTTTTGCATGCCAGCGCTGACTCTCAAATACCGAGGCAGCCAACGCTTTCTTATTGTCAAGTATAAAGTTCGTGTGTGTGTCTCTCATGGTGGATAGATGGGGTATGGATTTTAAAAATATTTCATTAGGTTCAAATGGCTGAGCACTATGGGACTTAACTTCTGAGATCATCAGTCCCCTAGAACTTAGAACTACTTAAACCTAACTAACGTAAGGACATCACACACATCCATGCCCGAGGCAGGATGCGAACCTGCGACCGTAGCGGTCGCGCGGTTCCAGACTGTAGAGCCTAGAACCGCTCGGCCACTCCGGCTGGCAAATTTCATTAGGTGTAACTTAAATAGAAACGATCGTATAGATAATGTTGTGGTGCAAGCAAAACAAAGACTACGATTTACTGGCAGAGCACTAAGAAAATGACATTTTTACTAAAGGGACTGCTTACATTACACTTTACCGGACAATTCTTGCGTGGTGTGGGACTCAAATCGGATAAAATTGACGGAGGACATCGAAAACGTTCAAAGAATGGCAGCTCGTTTTGTACTATCGTGAAATTGGAAGAGTACCACGGAAATGATACATGAATTGGGGTGGCAATAATTAAATCGAAGGCGTTTTTCGCTGTGGCAGGACACACTCATGAAATTTCAATCCTTCCACTGTGAAAATATTTTGTTCTAGCCAACCTACATAGGGCGTTATGATGTTCATAATGAAATAAGAGAAATAAGACCTCGCACGGAAAGATTTGTGTGTTCGTTCTTCCCGCGCGCTGTTAGAGAGTGGAACGGTAGAGAAGCGCGTTAAAGGTGGTTCGATGAAGCCTCTGTCAGGCACTTAATTGTGAACCGCAAAGTAATCTTGTAGATGTAAGTTTTCGTAAAATTTGGCGAATTGTTTAGTAAGAAGCTGTTGTTATAACCTTCAACTTGTTGCATCTCTGCTTTATAAATCTCGTAAACTAAAGTTACTTTCTACTCTCGAAATCAACATTACTGTGGAATTGGTGCACGAGTAACAGAGGTACATTAGTCGGTCGTAGGTAGAAAAGGTTGACTACCCCCGGCTCTAGAGCATATTTCCAACCTTCATGTTCTATAATGGTTTTCTTTGGCCGAGCGCGGTAGCCGAGCGGTTCTAGGCGCTTCAGTCGGGAACCGCGCTGCTGCTACGGTCGCAGGTTCGAATCATGCCTCTGGCATGGTTGTGTGTGTGATGTCGCTAGGTTTAAGTAGTTCTAAGTCTAGGGGACTGATGACCTCATATGTTAAGTCCCATAGTGCTTAGAGCCTTTAGAACCATTTTTTTTGTTTTCTTTGCATTTTTGTCAACAGCGCATTTTGCTAGAGAAAATTTGCTGGAGGTCGACATGGACATTCGTATACCACAAACTAGTGTGTGGTGTATTGCGTGCGGTAGCGTGTTTTTCCTCCTTCCTGTACCAGTCTTGTGTGCACCGGGAATGTGGAATGACGACTTCGGACAGCATTGCAGAAAGCATTAACTGGATCTACTCCTTAGAAAGCAAACCCTGGCTGCACAGGTAGCTCAAGAACTGGAATCGGAACAGCCACCTAACGACCATCTGGACTGAGCACTTCCGTGTACGGTTGCAAGTTTAAACAGGGAAAGTTAGAATGTTACTTGAAATCAAACCGAGCCGCTTCTTAATGTCCCTGCCCGAGTGTCAATGCTCTGTTCCTGTTAAACAGAATGAGAACAACGTCAGTGTTTGCAGAGCGTACCGTATATTAAAATGTATCTAACCTTGTTTTACTCTCGCTCTGAACTAAGTGAAAGTGGCTAAGATAGGTAAGCAAAAAAGTAACCAGTAACTTGTTGGCTGCTTTAATACAACCTTGCCAATTAGAGCTGTTAACGTTTTCTATTACTTGAATGTTCTCTGACAAACTCTTTTGTGTAATTTTTTGTTCGGCAGATTCTTACACGTTTGCGCAGAAATACAACAGTCGGTTTGAATTTACCTTCCTATTGGTCTCTACTTTCTTCTTTTTTTGATTGCCTGTAATATTTATCTAGGGAGAACGCAAGTCTACGGTGTGCGACAATACATATATTACCACTTACACCTAAGCTCCCGCAGAACTAAATTACGTGCGAGGCCCATGCTACCGGCCAAAAATGTTGAAAATACACAATTAAATCAAAATCTAGCGGCAGCAGTTGTCCGTCACCTTTTTTGTTGATTTTTATTTTATTTTTTTCATAACTGCAACTGCATGTTTCATGAACTACTCCCTTCTTTCCCAGCATGAGCATAATGTAGGTAAGTGGCAAAAAAATCTACTTGATAGTTAAGTGCACTGTTACAGGCAGGGGATACATGTGTAAGATAACCAGTGGAAAAAAAAAGAATAATTCGAAAAACATGTCTCCAGTTATGGTATGCTAGCTGTTGCAGTATCATAAAAACGAGGAACTTAAAGTAAAAGAAAAATCAGAATTACAAAATTTTTCACTACGTGTATTGTTATGGCCTGTTACCGCCATTTGTTATTCAGATTTTCTTGGTACGAATGGGGGAAGTACACCGACGGAGACGGGAAATTATAAACAATGAACACCTTGAGCGAACTCTACCTACACCCTCAGTATTTTAATACCTTTGCGATATTTTGTTTAACATGGCATCCTTACGCGAGCTTGTTTTCATTATTTCCAGTACAGATGCAGTCACTCTGCAAATCAAGAATGGAGTGAGTACGTTACTGTTTAAAAATGTTCAAATATGTGTGAAATCTCATGGGACTAAATTGCTAAGGTCATCAGTCTCTAAGCTTACACACTACTTAACCTAAATTATCCTAAGGACACACACACACACACACACACACACACACACACACACACACACACACACACACACACACACGCCCGAGGGAGAACTCGAACCTCCGCCGGGACCAGCCGCACTGTCCATGACTGCAGCGCCTTAGACCGCTCGGCTAAACACACGCGGCTAATATATTACTGTTCTTGTGCGTTTTCGCTTCATACATTCCTTGAACGTTTCAGGTGGAAATGGCAACATAGTAATCATGTGGGTCGTGGACGTCAGTTACCGCCTTCTTCGTCTTGGAGAAAGGTGAAATCGTTGGCATGAGGGACGTGCGAGCATCATACCCACAAATCGCATCGACAGTTGTAGTGCAATGACGACACACTGAGTGGTGGCGAGATGGACTCAAGACAATAGCGTGGCAAGACGAGGCGGAACGGATCCTTCCAGGGAGACTACACTACTAGGAGATAGGATGGTTCGACTGGCTCTGACGAATAGACAAATTAAAACCCTAAAATCTGGGCAGAGGTCACAGCCAGTGTGTTACCAAGAAGTGTCGGGAACAGATAACTCGAAGACTTGTATGGTGTGAGCTAGAGCCAACTGAGACATATAGCGCCGTTCTGTGGTGTTCAGCGATGAGTCTGCTTCTGTTTTTGGCGGCCATATCGACAACATGCCATTGGACTGCCTGAGGAGAGCCCTCAGAAGGAAATTCTTTAGAACCCATACGTTTCGATATCCTGGACCCAATGTGTTGGAATTTGTTATGTGACAGCAGAACTGATTTGATAATGGTTCAAGGGAGGCTCAACGCCTGCCAGTATGTGCCATCAGTGGTACATCCTGTTGTTACACCATTCATGACCAGGATACCGAATGACATATTCCAGCAGGATAATGTACTTTCCTTCAAAAATGAACAGATTTTGCCTAGCTCCTTCCTTCGTTATCCATGGAGGATCTGGGATGCCATGAGAGGACACATATTGTCATAGCACCCACCGTCCAGCAGTCTTCCTGAGCTCACACAGAGATTGTTGCAGGCACGGTAATAAAGTCTTCGAGGTGACATTCGACAACTGCTTGCTTGCTTGCAACAAAGAATACAGGACCATTAGTGGATGTTACACACCATGCTGATGAGGGTGACCAAGGATATCAATTCGTAATGGAATAAAACTTTAGTGATTTAATAGCCGTAATGTGATAAACAACTCCACAAAGTTAGATAAATATCGTACTGGTGCTTTATCTACGTTTTCATGTACAGGGATACTCTGCAAATCACTCTGAAGTGCCTGGCAGAGGTTTCATCGAACCACCTTCACAATAATTCTCTATTATTCCACTCTCGAGTTCGGAGGAGAAAGTCGGTGACAGAAATTTCGCGAGAAGATTTCACCGCAGCGAGAAACACCTTTATTTTAATGATGTGTACCCAGAATCCTGTTTCATGTCCGTGACGCGGTCTCCTCTATTTCGCGATAATACAAAACGTGCTGCCCTTCTTTGAATTTTCTCGATGTATTCCATTTAACGCTATCTCTGATTTGCTTTCCCCACAAGATTTTCTGTGTGTTGTTTCCAATTTAAGTTGTTCCTGATTGTAATTCCTACGTATTTAGTCGAATTTACGGCCTTCAGATTTGACTGATCTATAGTGCAACAGAAGTTAAACGGATTTCTTTTAGCACTCACGCTGATGACCTTACAGTTCCCAATATTTAGTGTCAATTGCCTATTTTCGCACTATACAGATATCTTTCCTAAATCGTTTTGCGCCGGCCTTTGTGGCCGAGCGATTCTAGGCGTTTCAGTCCGGAACCGCGCTGCTACTACAGTCGCAGGTTCAAATCCTGCCTCGGACCTGGATGTGTGTGATGACCTCAGGTTAGTTAGGTTTAAGTAGTTATAGGTCTAGGGGACTGATAACCTCAGATGTTTTAGTCCCATAGTGTTCCTAGACATTTGAACCTAAATCGATTCGCAATTTGTTTTGATCTTCTGATAACTGTACTAGACGATCAACGACAGGGTCATCTGCAAGCTATCTAAGACGGGTGCTCGGATTGTCTCCTAAATCGTTTACACAGATAAGGAACGGCAGAGGGCATATAACACAACCTTAGGGAATGCCAAAAATCACTTCTGTTTTTCTCGATGATTTTCCGTCAGTTGCTATGAACTGCGACCTCCCCGACAGGAAGTCACGAATCCAGTCATATACATGAGACGGTATTCCATAATCACGCAGTTTGACTACAAGCAGTTTGTGTGGTGGAGTGTCAAAACTCTTCTGGAAATCCAGAAATGCGGAATCAATTTGAAATCCCTTGTCAATAGCACTGAACACTTCGTGTGAGTAAAGAGCTAATCGTGTTTCACAAGAACGACGTTCTTAATCCGTGTTGACTGTGTGTCAATAGACTGTTCTGTTCGAGGTAATTCATAATATTCGATTGTTAGGTATGAAACTATGGAATCAGCTTAATCTGAAAGGAAACTGATTGGTACGCAGTCTCGACCAAAAGATTTGGTTTTATTAAGTGACTTGAATTGCTTCACTACTCTGAGGATATCTGCTTCCAAGTTGCTCAATTTGACAGCTGTTCTTGATTCGAATTCTGAAATATGTACTTTGTCTTCTTTGTTGAAGGAATTTCGGAATGCTGTGTTCAGTAATTTTCTTTGGCACCACTGTCGTCGATAGTATCTCCATTGCTATCGCATAGAGAAGGCGTTGTTTTGTGTCTCGCCGGCAGCATACTTCATGTACGAGAAGAATCTCTTTGGATTTTCTGTTAGGTTTCGAGACAAAGTTTCATTTTGGAAACTATTATAAGCATCTTGCATTGATGTTTGCGCTAAAAGATCGCCAGTCTTGGAAATTTTGCGTTCATTTAAATTTGGCATGCTTTTTTCGTTGTTTCTGGACCAGTGTTTTGACCCGTTTTGTGAACCAAGGGGGTTCAGCTCCGTCGTTCGTTATTTTATTTGGCATAAATACTATTTCTTTGAATTTAAGCCACATCTGGTCTACACTTGTTGTTGTTGTTGTTGTTGTTGTTGTTGTTGTTGTTGTTGTTGTTGTCTTCAGTCCTGAGACTGGTTTCATGCAACCTACATCCTTCATCTCTTAGTCTCCCTCTGCGAGTTTTACCCTCCACGCTGCCCTACAATGCTAAATTTGTGATCCCTTGATGCCCTGAAACATGCCCTACTAACCGGTCCCTTCTTTTTGTCATGTTTTGCCACAAACTCCTCTTCTCCCCAATTCTATTCAATACTTCATCATTAGTTATGTGATCTACCCATTTAATCTTCAGCATTATTCTGTAGCACCACATTTCGAAAGCTCCTATTCTCTTCTTGTCCAAACTATTTATCGTCCCTGTTTTCACTGTTCGTTTGGAAGGAGTGAAGTTTGTCTTCTAGGAAGGCATCAAGTCAATTTTTGTTTGCTGTTTTGAACAGGTATATTTTTGGTTATTTTTGGAGGATTCGTGGGTTACATTATTCGGTCTCGCTGCTGGAACCCTACACTCGCATTCGGGAGGACGGCGGTTCAATCCCGTCTCCGGCCATCCTGATTTAGGTTTTCCGTGATTTCCCTAAATCGCTTCAGGCAAATGCCGGGATGGTTCCTTTGAAAGGGCACGGCCGATTTCCTTCCCCATCCTTCCCTCACCAGAGCTTGCGCTCCGTCTCTAATGACCTCGTTGTCGACGGGACGTTAAACACTAAGATCATCATCCTCCTCCTCCTCCTGAAACCCTATGTTCGCTAATGCTGTATCCGTTCTGATGCTCCTCATTAGCTCAGGATTACTTGTCGCTAAGAGGCAAGTGTGTTTTGACAACCGTTTACTATTCGCGTGGGCTTATGAACGAAATGCTTGAAACATTTTTCAAAGAACGCGTTTAGCACAATTTCGAATAATGTTTTATGCGTACCTCCCGATTTCAATAAGTATTCTCGCCAATATATTGACGGTAAACTAAAGTCACCACCAACTATAATTGTAAGATTCGGGCACGTGTTTGAAATTAGACTCAAGTTTTCTTTGAAACTTTCAGCAACTGTATCATGTGAATTGGGAGGTCGGTAAAAGGATCCAGTTATTATTTTATTCCGGTTGCCAACAATGATCTCTGCTCATACTAACTCACAGTAACTATCTAGCTCAATTTCGCTACAAGATGAACTACTTCTAACAGCAACAAACACGCCACCGCCAGCTGTATTCAGCCTATGCTTTCTGAACATCATTAGGTCCTTCGCAAAAATTTCAGCTTACGTTGTCCCTGGCTTTAGCCAGCTGTCAGTGCCCATAATGATTAGAGCATCAGTGCTTTCTATTATTTCATGTTAAAATACTTTCCATTTCCCCCCGGTGTAGTTCAGATCGATGGTATATGACAAACTGAAACGCTGTCGTGCTGGCATATTGCAATTATTCGAAAAATAGAGTTCCTGTGATAAGTCTACAAAAGAGATTGCGCATAAAACACGTTTGCGACGTGTTCTATACCATCAGGTGACACAAGTCATAGGACACCACCTCCTTTTGCTGGGCATAGTGCAACAACTCGACGTGGCTTGGACTCAATATTTGTGCAGTGACTAAACGACTTGTTGAGTCATGCTGCCTGTGTAGCCGTTCATAATTGCGAAAGTGTTGTTGGTACAGGATTTTGTGCACGAAATGTTCTCTCGATTACGTTTTATATACGTGCGATGGGATTCGCGTCGCACGATCTGGGTGATCAGACCATCCGCTCGAACTGTCGCGAGTTCTAAAAACCAATCGCGTACAATTATGGCCCAGTGACATGGTGCACTGTCATTCATAATAATTACATAGTTTGTTCGGGAACAGGAAGTCCATGAATGGCTACAAAAATCTCAAAGTAGCAGAACGTGACCATTTACAATCAATAATCGGTTCGTTTGGACCAGAGGACCCAGTCCATTCCAGGGGTTCTGGGCCCACTCGAACCCTACTGCTAGCAAAGGTCGTCGCGTCGGTCGTGTTGTGCCATAGCCTGTTACCGACAGATTTCGCCGCTCTGTACTGACGGATGCGTTCGTCGTATGACCCACATTGATATTAGTGGTTCCTTCACGCAGTGTTGCTTTTTGTTAGAACTGACCAAGCTGCTGATCTCGGTTGGTCAGTGAAGACCGTTGGCCGCTATATTGTCCGTGGTGCAAGGTAACGTCTGAAATAGGGTATTTTAGGCACACTCTTGACACTGTGGCTCTCTTATTATTGAATTCAAAACAATTTACGAAATAGAATGTCCCATGCGTTTAGCTCCATGCACCATTCTGCGTTCTAAGTCTATTAATCCCCATCTTGCGGCCATAATAACATAGGACTCCTTTTCACATGAATCACGTGAGTATAAATGACAGCTCCGCCAATGCAATGCCGTTCTGTACCTTGCTACGCGATACTAACACCATCTGTACGTTTGCATACCGCTATCCCATGACTTCCGTCACTTCAGTGTAATACTGACTAAGTGTGTGTGAACCATACCAGATAGGACTAACTAGAGATGGTAGACATACAGCGTGAATGGTCACAGATATGTATGATGGATTGGAGACAGGCAGGTAAATTCCAACAATTTGATCTAGGGTACGTTTAAAATGTATGTTAACCGTTACGCAAAAACCTACTTGGAAAGTTCCAAAACCCGGCATTAAATAAAAAACGTACATAATAACTGAAACCCTCTTACATACCGCTGCCGTAGGGTCGTCAGACATCCTATAAGACTAACTGTAGCGCGTAGTGACACATTTAAGCAGTGGTTCTTCAAGCACTCAATAGGTGAATGAGACAGGAGGTAACACTGACACACCGTGCAATTGTCATCTGCGGAACTGAATAAGCAGGGTGTCTGTAATTAAACTTTGGCTATTTGCGAGTACACCCATGAAAGGCCCGCGCGCTCTAACACTGCTTCCCGGCGGATTAGTGTCGAGGTCCTGTGTGCCGGCCAGCCTTTGGGTGGCTTTTAAGGCGGTTTTCCATCCACCTCGGCGAATGTGGGCTGGTTCCCTTTATTCCACTTCAGTTACACTATGTCAGCGATTGCTGTGCAAACACTGTCTACACGTACGCGTACACCATAATTACTCTACCACGCAAAAATTTGGGGTTACAAACTCGCCTGGCATGAGACGTTCCCGGAGGGGGAGGGGGGGGGGGGGGGGGGGTAGGCACTGGGCTGAACGGTTTGGTGTTCGGTGTGGGGCGGCGGCGGTGGACTGCTGTGGCCTGTTGTAGTGTTGTGAACCACTGAGGGCTACGGCGGGGCGAAGGCTCTCCGTCCTTTCTAGGTCCCCTGTTTAATACACAATACACACCCATGAAAAAGAGTGCAATGAAGGCTCCCCACCTATGGCCTCTGATCTGTCTTTCCGATATACGTTCTATGACTCGCTAAATATCTGAGTTTTCCACTTCGGGATTCAGCCAACTCTCGGTCCAGGGAACAATGTAAGTGCGAGAACTTTCCCAGAGGATAGTAAATTCGGGAGCTTTCTTAGGAATATTTCGACAATTTACTGATAAAAGTTTTAAAGTCAAACTGTCTCTTATCTGAAGGCGGTCTGACTTCCCTTGCTGCTTATCGACTGGCTTGTGTTCTTCAGAGTACATCAAACTACCGTCTGGCTTAAACATCCCTCACGTGCACTCCACAAGTACTCTGCTACCTCAGTAGCCGCTTGCTTCTTGTATCAAGGGGAGTCCCACGTAACACCTCAGATAACACAAGTCCAGAAATCTGCAGACAAGACCGTCACATAGTCGACGAATCCTTCAGTTGCGACCCTCCATTCGGCTCCAAATGAGAGATCCCGATCAACTTTGAGAGCAATGCTGCAAACTGCGATCTCTGCTTGCACCCCACGCCTGACGCCATCAGTTTTCACCACTTCCGCCAGCCGCCTGTATGAACTGAGAAGGGCCTCAGAACCCTTGAGACAGGCGTCATTGGTGCCGACGTGAACTAAAACATACAGACGACTGCACCCTGTACGCTCGACAGCCGCAGGCAGGGACGCTCCATATCTGTGATGAGGCCATCCGGCAGACATACTGAGTGCACATTGGCTTTCTTTCCAGCCCTGAACACTATCCGCCTAAGAGGCTCCATTACGAGCCTAACGTTGGAGCTCCTGACAACTACTAAATCCCTCTCCCGTGTGCCTTCTCGGACCCCGCAGAAGGGGCGGCCATCTGTCCACTCATCGGGCGAATGGGCGAGACCAGACGACCAGTCTCGACATTGGTCCTCCACCTCGAGCGACGCAAACTCATTACCACGCGCCACTTACTCTGCTGTGAGAGGGGATTCACTGTGTCTGGTATACTGGGAAATGCCTCGGTAGAAGAGCCCGTGGGAGAAACAAGCGACACCCGAGGTGTCGCATTCCACGCATCAGACCCTCAGCCAACGCTACATTTGTAGTCAGCAGCGTGAAGATGACTGACCATAGTGAGAAGCGCATTCAGCTGTTTGCAAACTGCGGCCCTCTCCTCCTCCTCCGTACGCACACAGCATGCACACATCCTACTCATCCTAACAAAACTAATTGAGTAGTAGTAGTAGTAGTAGTAGTAGTAGTAGTAGTAGTATGGTGTTCTGCCTTACAGCAGGTCTTACCATGGGTTAAGCATCTTCCACTTCTGTCTGTCCATAGCCATTCTTCTCATTTCTGAATATTTGTCTCCTTTGATATTGTCCAGCATTTGTTATCTTCTTTTTCCTCTTCCCCTTTCTTTCCTTCTATTCCTTCCTTCTATTCCTTCCTTCAATAAACAGTCCCTCCTCAAACAGCGTCCAATCCAGTTCCGTTTTATCTTTCTGATGACTTTCAATATGTTTCTTTCCTCTCCAGTTATTCTTAATACTTCATTCTCTACTCGGTCTTCCCATTACACTTTTTCCATTCTTCTCCATATCCAAATCTATAGTGCTTCCTATCTCCTTTCATCTTCCTTCCTCGATGTCCAGGTCTCCGACCATATAGTGCAACGCTCCAGATGTAACATTTGGCAAGGCTTTCTCACAATTTTCCTAATTGAAGTAAAGCCTAAAAACAAACAGATTCCTAGATATGCAACTTTCTACCCTCCTGATGCCTCAGTGAGCTATGTAGCTGGCTGTTCAGAAGAAATGGAAACGGCACTACATACTGTCCGAATTGACGCCAGCAGAATGCGAGCTTACACCTCTCAAACAGAAACACGCATGAAATTTAATAAATATTCGACGAGAAAAGGACAGGAATAGTTACACACTTACGTTGGTGCTCTTAAGATCTGTATCGACCGAGAGCTGGAGCCTTACTGACTGATTTACTAGACGAACGGACGCTTTTCTTCAAAACAAAACAAATGAACAACTACCGCGCTACAGACTGAACCAGGTAACAGTTTCAATGAACCTATTAATTATTTAATAGTGTCTTTGTACGCTATGAAATACACGGAAACTAGCAAAATTTTTCACTACGATACAGCATGGCTCCTGTGAATTAAAAAGAGTCTTGTTGGCTACCTTCTTTGCAGAGGTTTTCTCAGATCACTCACAGGCATAGAAAAGTATCCTCACAAACTATACTGTATTTCTGACATTCTTTCATTGTTAACAAGAACACTCGGCTATAAGAAAAATTCAGTGTAACACTTCCATACTTCACTTTGTCGTATTATCCTGTTCGCATAATAGGTAAGTAAAGGACTGCAGTGAAGAGCACAAAAAAACTTGGAAGTTTAAACGTGCCGCAGCTCCGGCGCTGGAATTGTGGGACCCATCGCATAGTGGGAGAAAGATCCTGCAGTCGACAGTCCACCACATTTAACTCTTTCCGAATCAACGAATAAGTTTCGGCCCAAGGAACAGCCAGGCCAGACAGACCCACTAATGAGCCCCGGTCCCATTAGGGCTGGGAAATGAGACCCATGTTCGAACGGGCATCTGGTTTCCCGATACGCCGCAGGACTCGATACAGTACCGAGCGCTGCTCCAAAGATCAAATGGCGTCCGATTCGCGAAGGCAGCGATAGCGTAAGTGATACGCGAGAAACTACGATCTGACAGTAGCAATCTACAACCATGTTTAAAAGTTGACAATTTCGTTGAACACTGGAGGAAATAGCATTAAATGATACTATCGTACAAACACAGTAGCCTTTGAACAAATTTACATTACGAGTTCTCCTACAGTATGTACGAATATGTACACATTTATGGTGATTTTTAAGCAAAGGAGACAAAGGCGAAATTTTGTCCTAAACCCCAGAACACCAAAGGGGGGAAAATGTTACACTCTCATTAAACCATCATAAATTTTAATACTCCATATTTTATTTGAAGGAAGTCATAAGTAATAGTTTAAACGCTAGATAATTAGAACTATAAATCTCCAGTGGTATGTCACGCACAAAATAAGTAGAAAATGCACTTTTTTACACCCTGAACTGACAATACCAGGTTGGTGGGAACCGCATATAGGTACCAACTGCAATCTTAAATTGAACTGGTGTTTAGTAATCTATTGGTTAAAAAATGCTGTTTGACTCTGAACACTGTAAAATATTTTATTTGGTTTTTCGAGACAATCATGGTTTAGCAAGTGTGTTAGAAAATAGCTTTTCGATCCCTATTCACGTAGTACAATAACGGGAAATAGCTTTAAATCATCTAGAAAACAAGACATTAGGATAAAACAAACAATAAAATTAAGTGCTGCGCGACATAGCCGCCCGGTCTAGGGCGCCTTCTCACGGTTTACATGGTTCTCTCCCCGTCGGCGGTTCGACTCCTTTCTCGGGCATGGATATGTGTGTGTGTTGTCCTTAAGTTAGATTACTTAGATTACGTAGTGTGTATGCGTAGGGACCGATGACCTAAGCAGTTTTGTCCCATAGGAACTTACCATAAATTTCTAAAAATTATATTTAGTATTAAAGACGTAGTAAACGGACCAAGTCATATTAAAACGACTGTAATTGTGTTCGCAAGATTAAAGGACAGAGCCAAGACTTGTAGTTGAGACAGTACCAACTGCCGTCAGTAGAACACAGCACGAGCGAAATTTCGTTAACTGACCTGAATCGTGATTGCGAGCTTTTATTAATTTGTTACTATTCTTGCGTGGCCTGCATCCTAAAATACATTGTAGTTCGTTATTCAATTATTTTATTACTGAATTCCATATTACAGCAGTAAGTCGAGGAGATCCTACCAACAGAAGTGGATTGCTGACTGCACGATCGAAAGCTCCAGTAGGACCAGAGTTTCCTCGAGCTGTCACGTAAACTGCTCGAGCAATCATCCTCCAGCCAGCTTTAGGTTGCAGTGTGGGATGGATGCGATGGGAGTTTACGAAAGAACAAATGCTTGGAAAAGTAACACCATGACAGCAGGGAGTTATCTAAACCTAATACGGTGCGAGACGGAACTCCGAGGCTGCGTTTTACAGTAAGAAAGCACGAATGCCATTAATTTGTTTAAAATTACTGATACTTGATTAGTAGAAAGAACGTGAGTGTAGTAAAAACAAGTTTCTCATTGATGTAAAAAAAAAGAGGTTAATGGCGAAAACTTTCTAATCAGTTGGTGGATGTTTCCCTTTTAACAAAATTGGCGAAATGCAACTAGGACTCGCGGTCTGAGGGTTCCGTACGAACATAATAATTATTTCTATAGATGTTTCATTCATCCCGGGAATCGAGAATTTCTACGATTTTTGCCTCCTACCGATATCGATACTGGCAGGATATCGGGTCCTGGAATTCAAAGACTTTCAAAAATGTCTTGATTTTTAAGCTTTGTTGTGAGGTTATATTAACATGCTATGCCAATTAGCAACACCAATTATTTTCTCCTTTATTTGTGCTGAAAACTTACTTGTTCCCAAATTTCATGATTCTAGGTCAACTGGAAGTATCCTATAAGTTTTGATTAGTGTGTTTGCGAGTATCAAAATATGCGATATGAATTTCCATATGATTAGTTTACATTGACTTAGGTCTAATAAGATAAAATTTTTTATGCCGCCAAGGGACCGTAGGCTCTGGTGTGTGACGTAAATTTCAACTTAATACCTTCGCCCGTTCATTAGATTCTTAACAGTTGGACAGACAATCCCACGGACAACAGTGCGACTCTAAAAGGGTTACGGTTTTATCGTTTGAGATACAGAACCCTAAAAATCAATTCGGCTTTTCTGTGGAGTGTATTTCCTTACGATTTAGTAACAGTGTTTTAATGATCACGTTCAATATCGACTACCCCTAGTTCATGGTGTGCTGGTCAGTGGGGTGACGACGCGATCCCATTTGATTTCAACGCACAGATAGCTGGGGCGGCAGATGGCGCATCGCGGGGTATTCGCGCCGGAGATGGAGGCGGAGCCCTCTTTAACGTAGTGCAACTCCAGCAATTCCGCAGGGGACGCCAGCTGCAATCTGAAAGCGTTCAGAGTACGCGTGACGGAGTAATTTCCCTGCAGGCTGCATGCGGTTTGCCATTGCGTTGCGGTCGCAGTGGGAAATCATAAAACCAGACAAATTTCCCAATAATCACCTGCATATAATTGAAACGAGACAAAAACAGAAATTGGGTGCACAGATGTCTCACAAACTGTGAAACTACCGTCCGCCGTTGAATGCAGTGTTTATTACGCGTAACATGTAAAACGTGTCTGCTAACCATTGTTGAAACTTTGGTATACAATGGAATAGGATTCACTACAAAACTGACTGAAGTACGGTTTACAACCTTAGTGCAGGTGTAAAAGTTCGCTTTATTGCATAACAAGAGTAACCTGTTTTACACAGACTGCTTAAACGTCTTATCCCCGTACTTAAACATGTTGCACAGAAACGTGGGAAAGTCTACAGTGATGAGCCAACACACTATGACGAAGGCCTACCGAACGGAGAAGGAGAAACATTCTAGCGACCATGAGGGCTGCAAGTGGGGAAATCCACTGATACAAGTGACTTTGAGAAAGAGCAGAATGTTACGGCTGCGGCCTGGAAAGTGTCACCTGGGAGTCAGCTAACCTGGTGGTTTTTCCCATGCTATGTCGTGAACATAAGTGTAAAGTGATTTAAGGACGGTAGAACCACTAATAGGCGACAAGGTGCTGACAGAGTACACTGCTGGTACAAAAAACGTATTTCGGAGGATACCATTCAGTACGGGGCCCTGCAGCTGAGAAGACCTGTGTGTTCCTACGCTGACCAAACGACCTAATTACTTACGGGACCTGGACCGTGGATCAGTGGCAAAGTGTCGCCTGGTCGGAAGAATCACGTTTCTAGTTATACCAGGTCGATGGTCGTGTCCAGCTACGCCGTCATCCAGGCGAACGGCTACTCGAAACACCCACCCACCCACCCACCCACAACACAAGGTACGCAGGCCGATGGATGCAGCATTATGTTACCGGGGACATTCGCCTGGCTTTCTATTGAACCTGTGAAAGTAATCGAATACACTATTACAGCTGTGCAATACGTGAAGTAATTGCGATGCATGTGTATGCCCTCATGCTTAATGGCCTCCCTATCGTGAGTGCATCGTTCAGCAGAGTAACACTCTGTGTCAGAAGGCGAGAATAGTGATGCACTCGTTTGAATACGGTGATAATTAACACGTTGACGTCTTGACCATTATATTCGCCTAATGGGAACAATGGGAACAATGGGGAACACAACTTTGACCCAATTGTCGCCTTAAACGGTCAGGCCTCATTGGCCTCCAAATAAGCAGAGTACTCCCTTTGGGTAATCGTGAATAGCATCGTAACAGGAATGGATATGTTGCATGACCGTGGGTTAAACTGCTAGGGCACAAACAGATATTGAAATATATTCACGGAAATAACGAGAACGAATTCACCATAAGCAAGCGATCCCAGTTGGAATCTTGTTCTGCCACAGATTTTCATATATCACGGAATGCTTACTACATTGCAGGTTCAGCTTTTGATAAAGAATTCACTTACGTCATTTCATGTCACCTTCATTGATTCTGTTAATTTCATTCCAGGGAGTTCGATTGGTAAGCTATTGTCTCTCGCATTGTGCTGAAACAACACGTGGACCTCACGGAGCACTTAGTCTGCGTTGAGGCTCCTCAAGGGGAGGAAGGAAGAGTTTACTAGAGGGAAGGGAGGAAGAGTTCAACTTCTTATGGATATTAGTGCATTAACACTCAGACGCCGATTTCCTTCACTACTCTCGTTCAGCTGACTGCTTATTTACGTGACCATCCCGGCATTTGTATGATCTAAAACTTTTCCAGCAAATCAACTGTAGTTATTGTTCTTGGATGTACAGCCGGGTGCAGTAGTCCACAAAACCCGACAGGACCCGCCAAAACACACACACACACACACACACACACACACATACACAATGGTTCAAATGGCTCTGATCACTATGGGACTCAACTTCTGAAGTCATCAGTCCCCTAGAACTTAGAACTACTTAAACCTAGCTAACCTAAGGACGTCACACACATCCATGACCGAGGCAGGATTCGAACCTGCGACCGTAGCAGTCTTGCGGTTCTGGGCTGAATCGCCTAGAACCGCTCGGCCAACGCGGCCGGCTATTCAGGGAAAGCACGACAAAACTAAATCTGAGTGGCTTGACCAGGTTCGAACCCCGTGCCTCCAGAGAAATTCAATTTTAATTACTACACCACATCTCCCGAGCCCTACATAGATCAGTGATTATTAAATACAGGCTAAAATTACACTCCCAGGTACGAATGGACAAAACTAAAGAGTTTCCCCGTCACAATATACTGGCTTCAGTAACTGCGACCGACAGTGAGGCCACAAATAAATAACAGAAATGGTAATCAAGGCTTGATTCCAGTTTTGCTTTTTCTACAAAAATCGTATCTCGGTCGCTATAATCGTGGCGTCAACACACTGTTTTCTTTACAAATGAATTTGTTCTGCGTTTTTCATGCAGATGAGTACTGCGTCACGTAGAAATCTTTTATTTGTCATTATTTACTACGACAACGACGACGACTATTTCTTCTACTAAAACTAATGATTTTCTTGCAAGCTGTCTTTCAGATATCTGGATCCCATGTATAGGCTTGATATAAGCAGTGGGCTGCGCTTTCCCGTTCCTGTGTCAGACTTGTTTGATTGCCAATACAGTTTCAAATCCTTGCTGTCGGCATATTTTACTGGTGAAGGCAGTTCGAAAATTACTGAGGGATCAGCAGCCTCTAACGTTCGCAGACACACGAAACTGTCCTGAATAGTCTTTTCAGGTTCAGCTCTAACCAACGTAATATCACGTAGAAAATTTTCCTCAAATCTGTATAATACATTAAACATAGTGCAGTTTATTTCAATTTGATAAGTTTCAACTTCGGATACTAATGCTTGATATATGTAAAACAAACTTAAATTCCCGATTTACGAGGGTGGAGTGGCGGTTGCAATTGGGGACGCTCAAAACCAACGCAATAGAACGTTTCCAAAATTCCATTGTCCTGAATATAATATCCGAACGTTTCATCCACCAACTCTAACAGATTTTGTAACGTCTGTAGCTATACTTCCCCTTTATTGTTTACATTTCACTTCTATGTATTGAAAACGTCACAACTTAACCATTTTCATTGTAGCGAATAGTCGCCAGAGCAGACGCTGTGAACAGGGTGGGTACCAAACCGTTGAAACGTCCCCCTTAGAAAAATTATACATGAGTGTGCTTAAACTGACACACAATATTTTTAGCGCAACGCAATCTGACTTTCAATAATCCCAACAAGAGAATGGCCCTGACTAACAATAACCTATAGCTTTCATGAATCACCTCACACAAATCTTCGTTACTCAAACTACTGCAATACAGCGAGCGCCAATACTGCCAGCTAAATAAAAGATTCAAACTACTGAAAGCACTAACTACTGATAGGCATAGTTAGCAAATGAAAGATTTTGATAGAGAACAAACAATGTATTTACCTTAATAATGTTCAGAAGTCATTTTATATACAGGGTGTTTCAAAAATGACCGGTATTTTTGAAACGGCAATAAAAACTAAACGAGCAGCGATAGAAATACACCGTTTGTTGCAATATACTTGAGACAACAGTACATTTTCAGGAGGACAAACTTTCGAAATTACAGTAGTTACAATTTTCAACAACAGATGGCGCTGCAAGTGATGTGAAAGATACAGAAGACAACGCAGTCTGTGGGTGCGCCATTCTGTACGTCGTCCTTCTGCTGTAAGCGTGTGCTGTTCACAACGTGCAAGTGTGCTGTGGACAACATGGTTTATTCCTTAGAACAGAGGATTTTTCTGGTGTTGGAATTCTACCGCCTAGAACAAAGTGTTGTTGCAACTAGACGAAGTTTTCAACGGAGGTTTAATGTAACCAAAGGACCGAAAAGCGATACAATAAAGGATCTGTTTGAAAAATTTCAACGGACTGGGAACGTGACGGATGAACGTGCTGGAAAGGTAGGGCGACCGCGTACGGCAACCACAGAGGGCAAGGCGCAGCTAGTGCAGCAGGTAATCCAACAGCGGCCTCGGGTTTCCGTTCGCCGTGTTGCAGCTGCGGTCCAAATGACGCCAACGTCCACGTATCGTCTCATGCGCCAGAGTTTACACCTCTATCCATACAAAATTCAAACGCGGCAACCCCTCAGCGCCGCTACCATTGCTGCACGAGAGACATTCGCTAACGATATAGTGCACAGGATTGATTACGGCGATATGCATGTGGGCAGCATTTGGTTTACTGACGAAGCTTATTTTTACCTGAACGGCTTCGTCAATAAACAGAATTGGCGCATATGGGGAACCGAAAAGCCCCATGTTGCAGTCCCATCGTCCCTGCATCCTCAAAAAGTACTGGTCTGGGCCGCCATTTCTTCCAAAGGAATCATTGGCCCATTTTTCAGGTCCGAAACGATTACTGCATCACGCTGTCTGGACATTCTTCGTGAATTTGTGGCGGTACAAACTGCCTTAAACGACACTGCGAACACCTCGTGGTTTATGCAAGATGGTGCCCGGCCACATCGCACGGCCGACGTCTTTAATTTCCTGAATGAATGTTTCGATGATCGTGTGATTGCTTTGGGCTATCCGAAACATACAGGAGGCGGCGTGGATTGGCCTCCCTATTCGCCAGACATGAACCCCTGTGATCTCTTTCTGTAGGGACACTTGAAAGACCAGGTGTACCGCCAGAATCCAGAAACAATTGAACAGCTGAAGCAGTACATCTCATCTGCATGTGAAGCCATTCCGCCAGACACGTTGTCATAGGTTTCGGGTAATTTCATTCAGAGACTACGCCATATTATTGCTACGCATGGTGGATATGTGGAAAATATCGTACTATAGAGTTTCCCAGACCGCAACGCTATCTGTTGTTGACAGTTGTAAGTACTGTAATTTCGAAAGTTTGTCTGCCTGAAAATGTACTGTTGTCCCAAGCATATTGCAACAAACGGTGTATTTCTATCGCTGCTCGTTTAGTTTGTATTGCCGTTTCAAATATACCGGTCATTTTTGAAACACCCTGTATATATAATCAGTTCATGACATAAAGTCTTACAATTTTACTGTCTGTCCAGATCATCCGCTCTCACAACTCCGCCATCTCAGTCCCCACATCCACCACTGCTGGCGGCTCACCTCCAACTGCGCAGTGCTACACGCTGTTAACAGCCAACTGCCCAACACTACAATAGCAAATTCCAACAATGCCACCCAGCCACAGACTGCACACAGCACAGCCAGTGATTTTCATACAGAGCGCTACGTGGCGTTACCAATAAAGAAACCTAAACATCTTACTTACACCATTATCATTTTTGGTGTGGCCAAATCAACCCGACTTCCTACGTTGTTTTACCGGGAGAGTTGTTCCTGCAGAAGACGAACAAACCTATCACAGGAACGACTTAAAATTCCTGGCTGCATGTTCAATTACGATTAAAGCAAACAAATAAATAAATAAATACATACATAAATCAATAAAGGCAACCGCTTTAGCACACTGAAGACGATAATGATGGATAACTGTGCTACCTTGGGAACGTAATCGTTGTAGGCCGTCCTCTAGGTGTCGAAGTGAAACGAACACTGTTTTACGTTGGTCTGTACCTTTTATGCTTTACTAGGTTGTGGTAATGAAAAACTCTGACTGGCTCGTTTCTTGCTTCGTTTCTCTTACTTCGGACAGTTTTAGGATGTAACTTAAGATTAATTGGTATGTAACCGCACTGTGTATGCCGTTTAGAGGGTCGGAACGAGGTTACCGAAATTGGTGCAAAGTTGAAAGCTTCCTTACCGTCCAACATTTGGAGCCTTGAGCAAGTGGGTGTTCGCCGAACCAAACCAAGAAATTTTCTGAGGATACCAATGCACCTCATGTGGTGGTTACTCTGCAAGCCAGTGTTTCGTCGAGAAGCAGCACCGTCTGTCAGTTAGAGTAGCGAATCGGGGAAGGACCAGATATTCTACGGGTGTGCTGAAAAGTAATGCCTCCGAATTTTTTATGCGAAACTCTCGATATTTCTTAAATAAAACAAACTTCACGTGTACATATTTGTTTCTTAACATAGTCACCGTGGCGACTAACACATTTCGACCAGCGGAAGACGAGTTTCTTGATACCGTCACTGTAGATCGTTGGACTTTGTTTACAGAGTCACAAACTCACCTCGGTTTGCATTACTTCATCAGTATCAAAGTGAAGTCCTCGAAGGTGTCCTTTAAGGTCTGAATTCGGTTGAGAATCGGATGAGGCGAAGTCGGGACGGTATGGAGGATGATAGATGACAGTGAGCCCGAGGCGTCAGATTATTGCAGCGCTCATGTCTTGTCTGGCATGTGTTGAAGAACTTTCAGAATTCGAAACTCGTTCACAGTACGCTATTCTTCACGTTCCGTCATAGTTATGTTACATATAGCTATGTTACACGATACAGTTCTAAGCCCTATAGCGGCAAAAAATTGCAAATACGCATACATGGAGAATAAAGATGTAGAATGTAAATAACGTTTGTTTTAGTTAAAAAGTTATAAGATTTCTCACATAAACTCGGCTGCGTTACTTTTCAGTGAGCTCTCGTATACAGAGGCAGCAGTGTGATAAGAGAGCACAGTGTTCTGCCTCCAACGAAATGCTTTCTGGAACGGACAGGGAACTTCGGTGTAAAGAGGGTGCAGACGGGGAGGGTCTGGTCATCGGTAGTTCGTGGTGGCATCCCTTAGGGAACATGCAGCAAGGGATGGGGATCAGAAATACGCGCACCGTGTGTGTTCCCAGGGGACACATTCAATTTACTGAAGAGCCTTTTCACGCCAGATTGCAACCACTTGCAGATTATGAGCACAGTGGAGCGAACTGTTGCCTCTCGTCTGGGTTCTGATGACATGCGTGGCAGAGAATGGTAAAAATCTCAGCCTTGCTCACTGTCAGGTCCATTAGGACTGTTTCTAGAAATTTCCTTGGACATCTTGGGCTTTAGCAGAATGAAATGCGTGATTCGGAAGTGTCGGTAATTCCATGAAAGTCTACTTTTTTTAATGTTCAAACTTAGAGTACAGCAGTAAGTCCCAGAATTCGTAATTTATTGCAGATGTGGATTTAGACTATACCATAATCACCAGATGAGTCATACTGGCATAATTGTCAGAGCGTAAACATATGACATGGTTGTACCCAAATGATTCTTTTGATAATACACCGATAACTATGTTATAGTTCCAATTAATACCTGTCATTAATTACTGATTCTGCGACTGACTGCTGTCCTCTTTTACATTTGAATATTGAACGGTCACTGTGCATCACCGGTATCAACTAGATTCCAGTTTATTTTTTATGTAATATTACCGGAATTGAGGTAGCATTAAACACCACAAATAATTATTCAGTTTCAACATAACCACCACCACCAACACCAACAAAAACGACACATTTCGAGAGTACAAGCTCCCATTGTTTTTCTTACAGGGGTTATAAAGTAAGCCCCCACCGTTTCGGTTGTTACGAGGTTGCTGTAGAAGTTTTTTGTAATAGTGTAGTTTCTTGAAATAAACACGAAAGGAGAGCTTGCACCTTCGAAACACATTGCTAGAAGCGAAGAACAATGTACGTGTTCAATGCAATGGTTAAGGGAACACGATAACCTATATTATGACATCTGAGGTTTCGGACGCGTAATTCGCAGCTGCAGGGACGTACTAAGTGGTTCACAGGTGCTTTACAGACTGCTTTGTTCAAAATGCATCCAGCTTTTCTGAGCCTACTCTTCAGACAAGCTTACTTCAGAGGGCCCCGAAATGCTTTTACCGGTTACTCAAGAAATGCACCTAAGCCTTACGAATATTAAGATACTAGTTTTCCACTGTAACACTGTTAACATGTCCTGGAGTTTGAAGTACTATTGAAAAGCCGTAGGGCTCAATACTTAGCACTACGGATTTATAAAATCAGGCGTTAGTAACACTGAGATCTTCGCGCCAAACGCAAGTCTTTACCGAACAAAATTAAAATTCTGTGGTGAAGTATAACTTCAAAAGGGGGGATAAATTTCCAGTTGGATCCTTCTATTTTGCATCAGATCTAAATTTCAGAGAGAATCCCAGTCCATTGGTTTGTGTGTTACAAGTCATGTCATAGAGCAAGAGGTTAACGACAGTTATTTATTGTTACTATGATCATATGCATCCAACAATAATTCCCACACACATTTAAACAAACACTACACATGAGCAGCTATTTACGTTATATATACATTAAATAGCCCAGAATGTACGCGAATGTGGGACGACTCAATCCAGCCTTTTCGATTCTTCATCTACACCCTTGATCATGACGGGGAAACGTGTTTTAGGACACTGATTTACAATGTGGCGCGTTGTGTGAATACTATAAATCGCATGTACTGACAGTGAAAAAGTTCAGCTTCAGCATTTTGTACTTGGACATACCTTTTCCAGTGCGGTATCTGATAAGCTGGATGATGATAAGCCTTCATCTAGAACTGTTGGGTTGTCAGTAAGTTGGTGGTTTCGCTTTTCGACGGCTTGCCACAATTCTCCATTCACCGTCCGGGTTGAACATAGTGGAGGGCATTTAGGCTCCTTCGTATTTTGGTCTTCTGGATTTGAGTTTTCCTAGGCTGCGAAAGGGGAAGAGGGATTGACTCATTTTTAGAAACTTGGTGGCAATGTTTGTAGAGAGCCTCCTTTCAACTAATGTGAGTGGCACAGATGTTCGTTAGTATTGGCAGGCTAGTATATAGGTGTCGATATGACTGTACCACAAATGATTGTCACAGTTGCGTTCCAACGAACGTAGATTTTCTTCCCCATAAAGTTGCGGAGACATATTGGTGTGCAACGTTTTGCTGCAGACTATACCAACACAAGGGATGCTGTACAGGGAACTGTTGCATTTGCTCCCAATGTCTCACCTGGCAGCTTCCTCCCCACATCCACTCGTGTTGTACGTTCCTAGCTGTGCTGGAAAGGTGTTCATAAAATTTCGGCGTTCTGTCTCAAGTGACACAAAGGTATTTTTGCATATCGATCTGTAGGCTTGTAAATGATTAGAGTTACACTTGCTGTGACAGGCAGAACGGTCACCGATCCCCATTTGTGTTGTTGGTTAGTGTTGTCATCAGGCTTTGTAGGGTCGCCGGCCGCGGTGGTCTAGCGGTTCTAGGCGCTCAGTCCGGAGCCGCGTAACAGCTACGGTCGCAGGTTCGAATCCTGCCTCGGGCATGGATGTGTGTGATGTTCTTAGGTTAGTTAGGTTTAAGTAGTTCTAAGTTCTAGGGGACTTACGACATCATCAGTTGAGTCCCATAGTGCTCAGAGCCATTTGAACCTTTGTAGGGTAAATAAGGGGCCTGAACATCGCCAGACGTTCAGTGATCACTGTAATGGACACGGAGATGGTGCGTACTCGTGTGACACAGCGTTAACAGCATCTGAAAAAGTTTCAAAGCAGCCTCGTTGTGGATCTCCGTTCACGGGCTGGTCAAATCGTGCAATATCCAGATTCGTGGAGCAATTGGATGTGACGTGGATGGGAATGTGAGGGCAGACCCTCTATTCGTGAAGGTTGCGATCGACCACATCTGGCCACAACAAGGAAAGATCGCCGGATTGTGTACCTAACACGTCGTGGTACTTCCACATCTCCAGCTGCAATATTGTGTGTTACCTGGCATAGTTGGTCAGCGACTATCAGCAACCAGTTTAGGGAATCGCCGTCCCAAGCCTAGATTGCCATTACAACCACAACAGAAATGCTGTGTTTGCAGTTGTTCAGTGATCAGGAAGCACGGACTACTAATACATGGTATTACATTTTGTTCGGCTTTGAACAGAGTTTCTGCACTACGCTGGGTGACCGTAGTTGGGGAGTATGGCTGCGACATGAGGAGAGGTGCATTATTGTTCGTGCTCAGTGTTGTTACCAGCCTTGGTATGGTATAAAATGGGGCCTCAGCATTGCCAGATATTAGGTAATCGCTGTTATCAGGGAGCACGGACTGCAAATAATGTTTAGGAGAGGCACAGTGATGATATCTCTGGCTTCATGTTGTGCGGCGCTATCTGGTATTACTTCAGGTCACTACCGGTAGTGATTAACGGAACGTACAACAGTACGGCTGGGACGTCCTGCGTCCTTAGGGGTTACCTCTCGACAGTATCTTGGTGGTATTTTTCAGCGAGACAGTGCTAGTTCACAGGTGGCAAGCGTCATTATCAACTGTCTGCATAATTTTGAAGTACTCACATGGCCAGCGAGGTCCCCAAATCTGTCTCCGATAGGACATTTATGGGACCAGATTGGACATCAGCTTCGTCCCAGAGACAAGATACCAAGGATCAGATAAAACAGTTGTGGGCCAGATTGTCTCAGAAGGGGATACAACAGCTTTGAGACCTGTCCCAATCGAATCAGTGTACGTATCCAGGCCAGAGGTGATGCAATGTCTTCTTGATAAGTGGGCTCATACATGTAAATTATTTGTAAATTTGCTTCGATATCATAATGATGAAATAACGTCATATACCTTCTCAACCCGTGAATTTTCGTTTGATCCTCACCGTCTCTGTGTCTCACACTTCGGTTAGGCAGTGTACTTCAGTGACCTGGAGGATGGTAGTACACTACTGGCCATTAAAATTGCTACACCAATAAGAAATGCAGGTGATATACGGGTATATATTGGAAAAATATATATTACTATAACTGACATGTGATTACATTTTCACGCGATTTGGGTGCATAGATCCTGAGAAATCAGTACCCAGAATAACCACCTCTGGCCGCAATAACGGCCTTGATACGCATGGTCATTTAGTCACAGAGCTTGGATGGCGTGTACAGGTACAGCTGCCCAAGCAGCTTCAACACGATACCACAGTTCATCAAGTGTAGTGACTGGCGTATTGTGACGAGCCAGTTGCTCGGCAAACATTGACCAGACGTTTTCATCTGGTGAGAGATCTGGAGAATGTGCTTGCCAGGGCAGCAGTCGAACATTTTCTGTATCCAGAAAGGCCCGTATAGGACCTGCAACATGCGGTCGTGCATTATCCTGCTGAAATGTAGGATTTTGCAGGAATCGAATGAAGGGTAGATCCACGGGGCCGGCCGAGGTGGCCAAGCGGTTCTAGGCGCTACAGACTGGAACAGCGCGACCGCTACGGTCGCAGGTTCGAATCCTGCCTCGGGCATGGGTGTGTGTGAAGTCCTTAGGTTAGTTCTAGGGGACTGATGACCTCATAAGTTAAGTCCCATAGTGCTCAGAACCATTTAGAGCCACGGGTCATAACACATCTGAAATGAAATGTAACGTCCACTGTTCAAAGTGCCGTCAATGCGAACAAGAGGTGATCGAGACGTGTAACCAATGGCACCCCATACCATCACGCCGGGTTATACGCCAGTATGGCGATGACGAATACACTCTTCCAATGTGCGTTCACCGCGATGTCGCCAAACACGGATGCGACCATCATGATGCTGTAAACATAAGCTAGATTCATCCGAAAAAATGACGTTTTGCCATTCGTGCACCCTGGTTCGTCGTTGAGTACACAATCGCGTGCGCTCCTGTCTGTGATGCAGCGTCAGGGGTAACCGCAGCCAAGGTCACAGAGCTCATAGTCCATGCTGCTGCAAACCTCGTCGAACTGTTCGTGCAGATGGTTGCTGTCTTGCAAACGTCCCCATCTGTTGACTCGGGGATCGAGACGTGGCTGCATGATCCGTTACAGCCATGCGGATAAGATGCCTGTCATCTCGAGTGCTAGTGATACGAGGCCGTTGGGATCCAGCACGGCGTTTCTGAACCCGCCGATTCCATATTCTGCTAACAGTCATTGGATCTCGACCAACGCGAGCAGCAATGTCGTGTTACGATAAACCGCAATCGCGACAGGCTACAATCCGACCTTTATCAAAGTCACGAGGCATCACAACAACGTTTCACCAGGCGACGCCTGTGAACTGCTGTTTTACGTATGAGAAATCGTTGGA
The DNA here is from genome assembly GCF_023897955.1 of Schistocerca gregaria. Lineage (NCBI taxonomy): Eukaryota > Metazoa > Arthropoda > Insecta > Orthoptera > Acrididae > Schistocerca > Schistocerca gregaria. The sequence goes on from NC_064931.1 coordinate 244,482,732, forward strand.
AACTTTCCTCATGTCAGCACGTTGTAGATGGCGCACATGCGCCAACCTTGTGTGAATGCTCTGAAAACCTAACCATTTGCATATCACAGCATCTTCTTCCTGTCGGTTAAATTTAGCGTCTGTAGCACGTCATCTTCGTGATGTAGCAATTTTAATGGCCAGTGGTGTAGTTGCAATCTTTGTCTTCTCACCTGTGATGCTGTTATGATCTGGAAATTATGTTGGGTAAAAGTTGTAACATCAAGTAAGACTTTGATGAAATATCAATGTGTCAAGTATCAGCAACTAATGAAATGTATCGGAATAGAAACTTATATAGTTCACGAAACGTAAGTGTGATATTGTTTAAAATAGGGTTAATGAGCCTCAACTTGGCACATGTCGTACAAGTGTTTGGGAGTAACGACTGGTGCAAATATGAAGTCAGTCTACCACTTAGGACCAGCAGTAACTAAAAGTATCGGAGATGCTTAAAATAAAAATCGTAAGTGTCACTCACTCCATGAAAGTTTGGGTGTAACTTAAAACCTGCGTAAGAAATTCCTAGAAGCGACATTCAAAATGAAAGCAACGGATATACCACAATTTTCTATGAATCGATCCCATGGAGACTCTGAAGAAAAAAACTAGACAACAATTCGCACACTGCAACATGGAACGAGAAGAAACTCTTGCTTTATCAATTACTCAGTCGCAAACTTCTTAGTGTTTCGAAAATAGCAGATGTAAATATGGAATGTAAATTACTAAAACACCTGAACTGTGAGTGATAAAATGAACTATCTGAACAGTCTCGTCATTCTGTATCAGGAACAAGCAGGTGTCAGAGTTCCCTCTGGCTACCTGTATTTATGTTTTCCGTGGTTGCCCCGCAACGCGTAAGGTCATTTTCAGGATGGTTGTTTAAAATGGGCACGGTCTTTTTTCCTCAACTACATATATTTTTTCGGTTAAAAGAAAATGTTTTGTTTGTGCTGTGAAAATGGGCAGTTTCGGTTTCTTTCTTGCAGTCAGTTTTAACTGCAATACCGAGGCATTTAAACCATGAGACAGATTGTTTCTCCCATGTAGTACTCTCTCTCTCTCTCTCTCTCTCTCTCTCTCTCTCTCTCTCTCTCTCTCTGATTTCACTGTCGACGGCGCGCTAGGCCCTAATAGTCGTGTTGTTCACATTTATCGGCCCTTCAATAAAACGAGTGAATATCGTAGCACAGTATTTTACTTCTTTCAATTCTATCTTCTGTTCTTAGCTCTCGTATATGGGAAGTTCCAAAGTCAACGAAATTTAAATATCTTGAGACCCTTGCATAAATTCCGTTGATGTCTTCGTAGTTTTTCACAGGATCGTGCTTAAATAAAATCCGCCATATCTGAACGCAACATAATTCCTTCAAGGAATATTATGAGATGACGGATGGCACAACCAAGGGATCCCCACTGTCTCAGACATAAAAATGTTTCCATATGTAATGGATTATGAACGGGATGGAACAGGGAAGATCAAACAAGCGAGAAAGGCGTAATGTTTATTTTATCAATAACCATCCTGCATGAAAACAGAAGATTCCACACAGTTTCGCTCTTCCAAAGCAGGAATTATATGCTGCGCAAGGTCGTCTCGAGAATGTGTAGACCTAATAGCACACCTACACCTACATCTACATCTACATCCATACTCCGCAAGCCACCTGACGGTGTGTGGCGGAGGGTACCCTGAGTACCTCTATCGGTTCTCCCTTCTATTCCAGTCTCGTATTGTACGTGGAAAGAAGGATTGTCGGTATGCTTCTGTGTGGGCTCTAATCTCTCTGATTTTATCCTCATGGTCTCTTCGCGAGATATACGTAGGAGGGAGCAATATACTGCTTGACTCTTCGGTGAAGGTATGTTCTCGAAACTTTAACAAAAGCCCGTACCGAGCTACTGAGCGTCTCTCCTGCAGAGTCTTCCACTGGAGTTTATCGATCATCTCCGTAACGCTTTCGCAATTACTAAATGATCCTGTAACGAAGCGCGCTGCTCCGTTGGATCTTATCTCTTCTATCAACCCTATCTCGTACGGATCCCACACTGCTGAGCAGTATCAAAGTACTGGGTGAACAAGCGTACTGTAACCTACTTCCTTTGTTTTCGGATTGCATTTCCGTAGGATTCTTCAATGAATATGTCTGGCATCTGCTTTACCGACGATCAACTTTATATGATCGTTCCATTTTAAATCACTCCTAATGCGTACTCCCAGATAATTTATGGAATTAACTGCTTCTAGTTGCTGACCTGCTATTTTGTAGCTAAATGATAAGGGACCTATCTTTCTATGTATTCGCATCACATTACACTTGTCTACATTGAGATTCAATTGCCATTCCGTGCACCATGCGTCAATTCGCTGCAGATCCTCCTGCATTTCAGTACAATTTTCCATTGTTGCAACCTCTCGATACACCACAGCATCATCTGCAAAAAGCCTCAGTGAACTTCCGATGTCATCCACCAGGTCATTTATGTATATTGTGAATAGCAACGGTCCTATGACACTCCCCTGCGGCACACCTGAAATCACTCTTACTTCGGAAGACTTCTCTCCATTGAGAATGACATGCTGCGTTCTGTTATCTAGACCTAACAGGTCCTTTGAACGGACAGAGAGTGAAAGTGATGGTGAATCCGTATCACACAGTCAAAAATGGTTCAAATGGCTGTGACCGCTTGGGACTTAACATCTGAGGTCATCAGTCCCCTAGAACTTAGAACTAATTAAAACTAACTATCCTAAGACCATCACACACATCCATGCCCGAGGCAGGATTCGAACCTGCAACCGTAGTGGTCGCGCGGTATACCACAGTCAAGTAATGCGAAAACAACGGCTCTTCGTGCAGAACACGTGGTTTGACAGCAGTCAATATATGCCAATTCTTGCATTCAATGCACCCTGTAGTATAAAATGTACTCATCACACCAGAGAATATTGCCCAGCCACATGTCATCAACTTCTATCCGTGCCACAAACCGAAGAGCGAACTCAGAATGTTGCTGCGAATCATGAGGCTTCAGTTACTGTTGTCTGGATCTTGTACGGGTACCAGTGTAACATAAACCATAAAACTTTTCTTACTGTTCACCATGGAATGGACAATACACGTGGCACTGCACGAGCACTAGCACAACCCGGGGCACGTGCAGAATTCTAAGTTACAGGAACACCAACCTCGTTAATAACTTCCACCGGGGGAAGATGCTTTACTCTTCCAGGTGCCACACAAGTCCCACCGGTGATTTCTAATTTCGGTATCACCACCTTTAAACCATTCACTGACATCGGATCTCTCCTCAGACTTTTTAGTCGGCGATGCTCTCCGAGTGCAGCACTGTAATTGCTACCGCTCACATAAAATTTCTCTAACAGCACACTATCTTCTCGATGGCCATACTGTTCCCTCACGTTGTGGCTTGTCAAGAGTCAGCACATAACTTCATTTTGGGAAGCAACCTCTGAGCTCCGCGACGTTGCATCCGTCTTGCTTCCTAAGGTACGTTAATGACCCTTCCTGATACCGCTTCACGCTAAAATTCACCTGAGCACTTCGTTGACAACATGAACGATGTTCATCCCAACATTAAAATCACTGTCGAAATGGAGAGGGATGGTAGACTTCCGTTCTTGGATGTTGTAGCTGTGTTGAAGGCATGAGGCTAGATTGGTCATGAAGTGTACACCTGATGATTTCATGGATGAGTGGCACGAACAGGAAGGTCATAAGCGATGAAGTGTTGAAGGAAGTCTAGGCACACGGAGGGGAAACGAACGCCAACAGTTTTCACCACCCTGCACGCAAGAAAGCGCCCGTTAACGCTTTAGTATACAGGGCAAAGATTATTTCTGACGACAATCGAAAGTATGAATTTCAGCATTCGAATTGCGTGTTCAGGAAAGATGGTTACAGGAAGTGAGATATTGCTAAAGCTTTCAGGTGCCGACGAAAGACGCCTCGAGAACGGGCGGAAGACAGACCGGCTGTATTCCTTGCAGCTTGCTAGACGTTGCTCCACAGTATGGAGCAACGACTAGCAACCTACAAGGCGTGACGAGACATGGAGTCGGACCAGTTCCCCTGCCTACCTCAGAGATAAAGTATTTAAAGTGCACCTGATCACGGAGGTACAGCGAGGACTGTACCAAGTTTCCTCCTGAACGGTAGTTAGATAAGCTAATGCGTTACCGATGTACACTGGAAACAAATTGGATCCAGTTGTGGTCACCAGGTGAAAATCTGGCGTGTACACTGTTCCTATGACGGTAGGATATACGTGCTGACACTTGACAAACCATAACGTGAGTGAACAGCAGGCCATCGAGAAGATAGACATAGGGGCGGCAATTACAGTGCTGCATTCAGAGAGTATCGCCGACTCAAATGTCTGAGGAGAGATCCGATGTCATTGAATGGTTTAAAGATGGTGATACCGAAATTAGACCACTGGTGGGCCTGGTGTGGCACTGGAAGATAAAGCATCTTCCCCCGGTGGAAGTTATTAACGAGGTTGGTGTTCCTGTAACTGACAATTCTGCACGTGCCCCGGGTTGTGCTAGTGCTCGTGCAGTGCCACGTGTATTGTCCATCCAATGGTCAACACTAAGCAAATTTTTATGGTCTGTGTTATACTGGTACCCGTACAAGATCTAGAAACTACAGTAACTGAAACCTCCTGATTCGCAGCAACATTAAGAGTTCGTTCTTCGGTTTGTGGCACGGATAGAAGTTGATGACGTGTGGCTGGGCAATATTATCTCGAGTGATAAGCACATTTTACAGGGTGCAGTGAATGCAAGAACTGCCATATATTGGTTGCTGTCAGACGACGTGTTTTGCACGAAGAGCCATTGTATTCGCATTATGTGTGTTTTGTGCATTCACCGACAATTTCACTCCTTGTCTGTTCGTCTTAGAAGAAAATTTACCCAAAGGACCTGTTAGATGTACTGTTAGGTCTACACATTTTCGAGACCTCCTTGTGCAACATGTAATTCCTGCTTTGGAAGAGCGAAACTGTGTGGAAACTTCTACTTTCATGCTAGATGTTTAAAAAATGAACATTACGCCTTTCTCACTTGTTTGATCTTTCCTGCCCCCATCCCGTTCTTAATCCATCACATATGGACACGTTTTTTTTGTATATATTTCTCACTTTCACAGCGCCAGATATGCACCTGGTGGCCAAAATTGGAACCAAGTTTTTCTGTGTAAGTCTATACCACGTTAACTCAATGGAATATCTACGAAGTTTCGCCGCTATAAGATACTTAACTAGCCCACACTGGACCTTCGCCAGTAGCTACACTTCAATTGTGTCCATGCAGTATGTTACACCGCATTAAAGACAACCTAGGTCTCACAGTTCCTGGTGTGTGTGTGTGTGTGTGTGTGTGTGTGTGTGTGTGTGTGTGTGTGTGTGTGTGTGTGTGTGTGTGGTCTCCCGTGAATGTGATAACTTTAACATGAGACAGACTATTTGCACTTTTGATGGCCGCTGTGCAGAACACACTACAAATAAAATCATGGGAATGTGAGAAGCAAGCCGTAACTGAACACTGCCTAGAAAACAGATACGAACCTAAACTTGAAAAGATGTGCCTTTGTTCTGACATCGTCATAATGTGATTCTGTTGCAAAAGAAGTGATAGAATTTAGAATAAACCGCAAAATTTTTAACAGCGAGCAATGGTACACACTTAAAAAGTGGTTGGGTGGGTGGGTGGGGGGGGGGGGGGGGGGGGGAGGGAGGTGGGGGCTTTTGACATAGAGCGAAAGCACAGACGGAGGCTTGACGCTTGTAGGGAGGCGGGAGCATCAGTTAAAAACGTGCCGTCAGCCACTCGTGCTGCTTGACGTCACTTAAATGTACGCCTACCCAGCGGATACACTTTGACTGTGATCTGCTTTGAATAAGTTGTGGTGTAGAGGAAAATAAGAGACTTACATTCTTTACACGTGGCCATACGGCCGTTAAGGGAGTAAAATCCCTTGAAAAAGAAAATAAGTTTGTTTCTCAATGAATACCGCTGACGCGGTAACAGATATTTTAAAGAAGCTCAAATAAAAGTTATGATGTTTTAGTGTACCTTATAACGGTGAACCGCGATTTGTCGAAAGTAAATTTTTCAAATTCCCTCCCCCACCACTATTTTGTTTTTCATTTCGACATCTGAATGAGAGCAAAACATTGAATTTCGTATTGACTAAGCTCTGTCATGTATATGAAGTGATACTCCAAAGAAGCGTTTCTCAGAAATAAGCTAGAAATATTCCTATATCGCTGCGCGCGCGCCCATTGTGTGTGTCTGCTTCAGTGCCAATAAATTGTCATGTGTTGTTTAATAAGTCTTTCCCAGATAAATGTGTTTCACATTTATATTCTACATATATTGTTCTATATGTACATTTTTAAAATTCTTTGAAATAAAAAAATCTTGTGTTTTATTCGTTTTCTTTTTACATTTGCTGTATTTTGTTTTCAAGTTGTAACTTTTTCAGATGTAATTATATTTAAAATTGTTTGTGCATTATTGCAAATCTGTTCCGTAATGAAGTGCAGAATTATTCGGATGAAAAAAGTAGTACTGAATGCACTTTGAGTTTGCACACAAAAGCACATCGGACAGTAGTAATTTCGTGAAAGGAGTCACAAACAGGATCGCAGTTTTTAAAGCAGAAGTGAAAAGACGTCCCGCATTTTATGTGGTTTCTGTTCAGTGTAACCTCTTGTGTGCTATACATACAATGGTGAGTCAAATGAAAGCCTTAAATTTGTAATAACAAATCGAAATTTCGCGCCGTTGTCCTGTAACTTGGTTAGCGTGCTACAAACAGCGTGCAGAATGGCCTGTAGGTGGCAGCATAGTGCAGATGCACACATACCGTCACAGTATCAGTATAAAGATGGCTGCCCCACTCGTGACTTGCACCAGCGAAGAACAGCGTTCTGTTATTCGGTTGTTGCGTAGTGAGTGTGTGAAAGCTATTGAAATTCATCGACAAATGAAGGTTCAATACGGTGATGCATGTTTGTCACAGCAGTAAGTCTACGAATAGAGTAGGAAGTTCGCAAATGGTGTGACTTCAGTGGAAGATGCTCCTCGTCCAGGTCAGGCACAACGAGTTGTGACTCCACAGAACATTGCAGCAGTTGAAGCTATAGTGAAAGAAAACCGCCGAGTGACACTGAATGACATTGCAGCATGTTAACAGATTAGTCATGGGTCAGCACACCACATTGTGCATGATGTGCTTCAGTTTCACAAAGTGTCTGCAAGATGGTGCCACGGCAGCTGACTCGTGAAATGAGAGAACGACGTGTTGATGCTTGTAAAGAACTCCTTCAGCGCTTTGAACGGGAAGGTGATGGCTTTCTTGCAAGAATCGTTACTGGAGACGAAACCTGGGTTCACTTCCACCAACCGGAAACGAAGAGAGCGAGCAAAGAATGGCGTCATTCCTCATCACCAAAACCAAAGAAGTTTCGAACAGAACCATCAGAGGGAAGGTTAAGCTGACACTCTTTTGGGACGAAAAAGACGTCATTTTGGAACGTTACATGCCTAGAGGGACCACTGTCACCAGTGCATCATACACAGGTCTCCTAAAAAGTCATCTGTGGCCTGCAATAAAATCAGAGCGACGTTGATTGCTGTCAGCAGGTGTCCGTTTGCAACATGACAATGCAAGGCCCCACACTGCCCGTACAACAATTGCAACAATCACAGACCTGCATTTTCAGATTTTCAGTGTCTTCCTCATCTACCATACTCATCAGACCTTGCCCCCAAGTGATTTCCATATGTTTGGACAACTCAAAGACGCAATGGGAGGAAAGAAGTTCGTTCTGATGAAGAGGTATGCCACGCGGTGCATGAGTGGTTGCACGGACTACCAAAAGAATTTTTTTTCTAAAAAAAATTTATGCACTTTGTAAGCGCTGGAGGACTTGCATTGAGCGTGGGAGAGATTATGTTGAAAAGTGACACAGCTTTGTACCACTTCTGCACAATAAATAATATTAAAAAAATATATATTTGTTTTCGTTTGACTCACCGTCGTACTTAAAGTTGACGAATCTGGGAGAAGAAATCTGACTGAATAAGAGAGTGAATTTTTAGTATATTGTTTATTAACTGGCAGTTTACATCGCAATTATATTACATAGTATAGTTACGTTAAAGAATGTAAATGTGAGCTGAGAGAAGCGGTAGACTGTGCTTCCGACATTCGGCGTGTCTGGATGCGAACTAGGCGTCCTGGCACGCAGCGTTTCCCTCGTATCGCTTTTCCACGTTCCGCTGACTTCTAATTGTCCCATATGCTTGACGCGCAAAATCGAAGTGCATTCAACAGTTTTTTGACCCGATCAGTTTTACACTTCATTATTGCACAGTTTTACAATGATGTTAGAACAGTATTGTAAGAACAATTTTAAATGAAACTTAAAGAAATCTGAAAAGGCTGAAAGTTGCAAACAAAAAAACCTCCAAATGTAAAAGAAAAAGAAAACACACATACAACGCAAGAGGTATTTCACAAAATTAAAAGAAATTGTATGCGTAGAATATGATACGTAGAATAAGATATGTATACCTAGAATAATATATTAAGAATATGCATTTATAATATATTTATCTGGGAAATACATATTGAATAACCCAACGTGACAATTGACATTGAAGCGGACACACATCGGGCATGCATGCAGCCATATTTCTAGCTTATTTGTGACAAATTGAACGTCAGAATGTCACTTCATCATATATGACTGAATTGGTATTAAAGACGCAGTTAGTAAAACGCCAAAATGGAAAACAAAATAGTGGAGGGGAGATATAATTTCGAAAAAATTACTTTTCTGACAAATATGGGTACACCATTGTAACGTACATTAAAAAACAAGGAACTTTTATTTGAAGTTTTTACATCTCTTAAGATGTCAACGGTATTCATTCGGAACTATTTATCTTGAATCTTTCGAACGGGTGTGTCAACATCTTAACGGCCGTTTGGGCACATATCAAAAATGCCTCTTATTTTGCCGTTCCAGCTCCAGCCGTCAGTGTTTTGAAATCCCGATGACGGTGACAGAGACAGCTGTCGAAAGCTCGAGCGTTTTCTCCGAAATGGCGCGTCTTGTAAAGCCACTTAAAGGTGTGCGGCGGTGGATACTTCGTGCTCCACTGTCACTTCATCTCGCCAACGGCCTTGCCTCCTCGAATACGCCGGTTCTCGTCAGATTACCAAAATTAAGCAACGGCGAGCGTGGCCAGTACTTGGATGGGTAGCAGCTGGGTACGCGGAATAGCTTTTTTGCAGGAGAGGAGGGGGTGATGACGTAAAGTCCTTCTCACCAGTCTTCGCGCCGATGTCCTAGATTAGAATCCAAACCCATCCTGCAGTGTATTATGAAGTAAGGGCATGCGAGAGTAGTGATAGGTTCATCAGGTGGGGACGTTCATATCAGCGGCCCCCTTGGTGCTATTCGAGAGAAGTAGCTTATGTGCCGGCTCTCGGTTTCACCCATTCTCTTTCATCATGATCATCCAACACAAAAGTTACATCACACTGCACATACACTCATCAGTCACGTACGCTTACTAGATACAGTTAAACACACAACTCTGACACTTCTAAAAGGAAAGATGCCTATGGGAGCGAAGGATAGAAAAAATATTTCTAGTTAGGCAGCTGAATCTGTCCTTCGGGTACTCCCAGTCAATCATGCCGTACGACTGCACTGTACTTCACTGCACTGCACTGCACTTCCTCACTTTCCTGTTCCAGTGACATATGGCTGGTGGCAGGACGATTGTAGGTAGGCCACCTGTTGGTACCAATATCTATAACCTTACCTCCATCGGCTCTTCGCGAGATGCAGTTTGTATTTATTTGGGTTTGAGATACTGCTACAATGCTTCAAAACTCTTCAGAGGACAGCCCTTGAGCGTCGCCACACTTTTGGCAACATCTTTTCCTCGACTCGAAGGCTCCCTGGTTGGCGGATTCTCGAAGGTCCCTAACGGTACACATTCAATGTTATTTGACGGCACATAGGGTCGCATGGTGATAGCTTTGAGGGAGGCTTTCGCTTTATGAAATGGGACAGTGTCTGCTGGTGCCAAGTTGGGACCGTAAGGGGGGGGGGGGGGGGGGGAGGGGTTGGAGTATCGTGTCGATGCCGTTCCTCGCCAGGTAGTCGGTGACCTTCGAGAATGTGTCGCTAGTGCAGTGTCGTGGTGCAGTTTCCAATTCCTTCTTTTCAGTCTTCTTAGCACTTTCCGATGAAAAGCCCCCCTGGTAAACATTCGTAATGAACCACCCCTTTAGCGTTGAAGAAAACGATGAGCACGGTTTTCACTCTGGATTTCCTCATCCGAGCCTTTTTTGGACAAGGTGGTGGTGCAATGTACCTTTCGGAACTTTGACACTTTCTCTCGGAGTCGTTTTCGAAAATCCAAGTTTCTACTCCAATGACTTCGTTGTCCAAAAATCCAGGTTCTTCTTCAACTTGTGCAGAAGTTCCGCAAGCAGACACTTGTCTCTGCTTTAGGTTGTCCGTCATGTCATCCGGGACGAGTTTAGCTCAAATCTTCCGCATTGCCAAATCTACGGTGACAGTGGTGTCGACTGCCATCTTATCAGTGCCAGTTTCATCTGCGACCATACGCACACGAAACCGATGGTCTCAATCCAGCACTTGATGCACAAGTTGCACGTTATTGGCGGTTCTTAACGTTAGCAGCCGTCTAGCGCGGCGCTCGTTCTCCATACTTTCTCGGCCATCTTTGAAATCGTGTCACAAATTGCAGTTTTTCAGTGGCACAAACTCTTCAGCCTTGAACACTTGGCGAATAAAACACAAAATTTGATGACATACCGCTGTACAATCTTTGCTGTCTTTCGCGTTTCCGCCGTGTTCCTCGATGCGGTTCCAATACAGACACGACGTCTCCTGGACGAAAGCTCGCAGGCGACTGGCGCTAGGCGCCTGGCGCGATTTCAAGGTCATACCCCCACCATTAAACATGAGCTGTGCGAGTGCGCTTAGTCATAGGGTCAGGTCAGGAGGAAGCAACTGGTCGGTTGATGCTTCTGGGAATGCATGCTTTCGGAAATATAACAGTAAATCAGTCCGTTATGCAGAACACTTCTCGTGTAGAGTCTCACTGGAGTTGGATGAGTATCTGCGTGACGCTTCCACTTCTGGTGAATGAACCTGTGACGAAACGTGGTGTTCTGCTTTGGATCTTCACTATTTATTCTACCCATTCTATCTGGCACAGCACCCAGACTGACTAGCAATATTCAAGTATTGGTCACCCACAATGAACGTACAAAGCTCTCGATCGATCAACAGTTATTCCATTGAATCTCAAGCTGGCATCTGCCTCTCATAAGAGTAATTATATGTGGTCGTTCCACTATAAAAATTGCTCCGAACATACATTCTCAAATATTTAATGGCTCCGACTACTTCCAGTGATTGTTTCGTAGTCGTGTAATCATACAATAATGTCTTTCTAAGCCTATTTATGTGCAATAGGGTACATTTGTTTCTGCTGAGAGTTAATTACCAATCCCTGTACGGAGTGTCGCTACTGCATTTCGCTGCGATCATTCGAAGCAAAAAATTCTAGTAAACATGGGCTCCAAAGTGTAGACCGTAAGAGCTATGTGTACTCGTTCATCGTAGCTCTTCGGTATGCATTTTACAGGCCATGTTTACTAGACTTTTTCGCTTACAATGATCGTTCCTCTAATATCCCCGAATTAGACCATTTCTCCTTGGATCCACTGCATATCATCATTCCAGAGAAGTTTCATGGAACTTGTGCCTGTTCAGTTTTCGTTCAGTTTTCGTTCATTTTTCAGTTATATACTTCTTTATTGTGGTCGCAGGTATCTGTGTTCTTTGTCCTGAACAACGGTTTCGATGAGCAATGACGACTCAAAAACGGCAGAGTTAGAACGATGAAAGAAAAATATTGGGGTAAGGATGTTGGCCTTATTCTACTGAAGTTGGCATTGGGCCTAAAGTCATAAAGAGTAACGTAATAGTTCGGAAATTTACTTCATATAAAACTCATATTAGTTCCCAAGTTTCATAAACTAAACAGTATGTCAAACCATGCGGCCATTTTATGGGTTTCGCAGCACCGCGGTGGCAAATGCAACGCACTGTATCTCCGAAACATCAAAAATGGCTCTGAGCGCTATGGCACTCAATTGCTGAGGTTATTAGTCACTTAGAACTAGTGAAACCTAACTAACCTAAGGACATCACACACATCCATGCCCGAGGCAGGATTCGAACCTGCGACCGTAGCGGTCTCGCGGTTCCAGACTGCAGCGTCTAGCACCGCTCGCCCACTTCGGCCGGCCCAAAACGTCAGCAAAACGTCAGCAAAACGGTAATACACTTGGTAAAAAATGTGACGATGTTTTTTCTGTATATGGATCCAAAAAATTATTACTTTTTCATTCTAAGAAAGTGTGACACGAATGGTTCGCCAACAATGGTAGCAATAAAACAGGATTATGTGACTGTTCTTCTCAACTCAAAGAGAACGCAGCAGACAGTGTCTGCTGTCATTAAGAAACTCTGGTTGAACCAGAAGCAAAAGATCCCTTTAAAAGTAGTATCTGTAGATACTTATGTAGAGTTTCATGGTAATCACTGCAGATTTTGTTTAACAACGCTGGTGGATTCCCCCACGAAGACGATGCCCCTGTATTAAGAAAACGGTGCCTGAGGTTTGTTGTCTAGAAATGGGGGGGGGGGGGGGCAGAGAGAAAGGGAGAGAGACACAGACAGACAGACAGAGAGAGGGAGGGAGAGGGAGAGACAGAGGGAGACAGACGGAGGGGATGGGGCGGGGGAGGGAGGGACAGAAATGGGGCACGGTAAGGGAATGGACTTCTAAGACTACCGCCAACACTCTCCACTAACGACCATTGCCTTGGTCATTTGTTTCTTTCCCAATGGCTTACTGTAGCGCTGTAGTCGTCAGTCTTTTTATTACACATAATACATGTTTTTTGACTACGTAGACCTTCCTGGCGTAATAATTTGCTAGATTTGTCGGTTTCGCTACTGAGTTCTGAAATAAACGGTGTATAATTTGTCAGTGCTTCAATAGATCACTATCTTCTGCCCAGATGTTGTTGCCAAGTTCGCAGAAGTGATTCTAGGAACCGGGTACTTTCCTAGGAAAAATATCGTGGAACTGTCACTAAATTACAGAAATTAATTAAAGTGTTCCGTTCTTAATGATAAACTTCAGTTTATACAAAGGTCATGATGCTATAGGGCAACACAGCGTGAAAACTGTCGGTTACAGAAGATGCAACTCACTTGCAGTCAAGGGGATAAAATGTATAATCAGCAGCAACATTTGAAAACTTTCTCCTGTTCTTTTACTGTGGGTTATACCCCAAGCTTAAGCGTGCTAGCAGAGGGTATGGGATGCTCTTCTCCTATTGTTTCCGTGAATGCCTGCCTGCATCACTGGGAGTTACGATTTTTTTTCTTCGTTACTGTGGCTGAGGAAGTCCTCCAGTTAGAGTAAAACGTTTTCTCTCGTCGTCGGAGTTTCCTTAACGTCGGGAAAAGGAACGCCTGCAGCCGCGGCCATAATCTACAAACTCAGCACTGCGCAGCGCGTGTGACACCCACGAAAAATTTTCGGGAGTGCATTAATAAAAAAATACAGAGAAGTTAAGATGGTGGTTCTAATGCTTCATTTGTTCTACTCAGTCTCCCCCCCCCCCCCCCTCACTTCAGTACAATGCATATAACGTTCATAAAACCACCTGAAATTCTCTGAAAATTCATATTTTAGGTTGATGTTCTAGTCGCGCTTCACATTGACCTGAATATCGGGTATGTCGTGAAAGCGTTGACCTTTCATTTGGATTTCTGCTCTTCGTCGTTTTATGGTAGGTTGGCATTAATAACACCAAGTATCTTCACTCTTGATGATTTTACCCAAGGATTTTCCGCGTTTTGCATTTCTACATCAACATCCATACTCCGCAAGCCACCTGACGGTGTGTGGCGGAGAGTACCCTGAGTACCTCTATCGGTTCCCCCTTCTATTCCAGTCTCGTATTGTTCGTGGAAAGGAGGATTGTCGGTATGCTTCTGTGTGGGCTCTAATCTCTGATTTTATCCTCATGGTCTCTTCGCGAGATATACGTAGGAGGGAGCAATATACTGCTTGACTCTTCGGTGAAGGTATGTTCTCGAAATTTTAACAAAAGCCTGTACCGAGCTACTGAGCGTCTCTCCTGCACAGTCTTCCACTGGAGTTCATCTGTCATCTCCGTAACGCTTTCGCGATTACTAAATGAGCCTGTAACGAAGCGGGCTGCTCCGTTGGATCTTATCTCTTCTATCAACCCGTGATAAGGGATCTTTCTTTCTATGTATTCGCAGCACATTACACTTGTCTACATTGAGACTGAATTGCCATTCCCTGCACCATGCGTCAATTCGCAGAAGTTCCTCCTGCATTTCAGTACAATTTTCCATTGTTAGAACCTCTCGCCACACCACATCATCATCATCATCATCATCATCATCATCATCTGCAAAAAGCCTCAGTGAACCTTCGATGTCATCCACAAGGTCATTTATGTATATTGTGAATAGCAACGGTCCTATGACACTCCCCTGCGGCACACATCAAATCACTCTTACTTCGGAAGAATGCAATTGAGTCGCGGAATGCGTCCAAGCGTCGTTCTTGTTCGAGAATCAAGGTTTGCCGGACAAACTTTGCTTACACTTCTCTCTTGGTCAGAACCTTCTGGACTACGTCTTGAACACTCGATTTAGTGATGTTGCTCCATTGCGATTTGTGACAACGTTGATACACGACAGCCGCACGCCCACTATTTAACCCTATCTGCTCACTACTGAGCGATCGAATGCATATCTATTGTTCATAGCTGTTAGTTCAAGCTTCCACCGTAGTTACTATGCTGACGTCGCTTATATGATAAGACTAAAGTCACTCTCGCAACTTATTAGACGGGGGATGTAAATTGGGAGACGTACTGCTAGAAATCGTTTATTGGTGGATTCCAATTAATTCTCAGCACTGCTACACTTCTACTAAAAGTCCAAATAAGGGTCGCCACCTTCGTTTTAATCTACAAGACAGGATTAAAATAGTCGCTCCTAGGCAACTAGTTAGTGCCCAGTACTTCACCAACTCCTTTCGAAACGATGGTAGGCAATCAAAGCCTCGTAACTGCATCCGTGTGTCAAAACGCTTAATTCTAGTAATTAGTAATTCCATTATCAAAAGAGAGATTTGAAAGTGCATGGATTTGTCTAATTTGTTGGTAACTAGGCTTCTACTTCGTAGCTACACATGTAGCAACATAATCTGTATCATTTTATATATATTTTTTTAAGAAACCGCTTTTGCTTTTCCTGTAAAATTTACCGAAGTGGAGTTACGAGGTTTTCGTTGCCTTCCATCGTAATGACTGCAAATTTCCAGCCGGTGTCTAGCGTCTCCTCCATACACACAACAAGGTAGGTTTAAAGTTAAAAAGGGCGACGACACACGCCAAAACAGAAGTTTCCACTCGAATATATGGAATTTACTGTTTTCTCTAAGATCTCGCTAAGTCTTCCTCGTTCTTACCAAACACGATATCCAGAGAGCTAATGTCAGCACGTTCTGATATGAGACTTCTGTCCATTTAATAACTAGTCGCCCATCAAGTCGAACACGTTCTCACAAAGTCTGAAAACAGCTGTGTCCTACACACCCATGCGCGGGTAGCGCACTTCCCAACTCTTTCAGTTTTCCGTTGCAGAACAACTAGTTTACTGAACACTGACGATCACACAGCACCGACTGAATACACGTAACACTTCTAGAACGACAGCTCCGCCGCTCAGGGCCCCGTCCTACCTTCACAAGGGCTGCCAGCTGACTCCACGATTTGGAGTTCGAAACACACTCCAAGAAGTTATTGTAACATTCAGGCCTCTCGACCAGACAGCATCCAGAGCAGAATGCAAGCGCTTCGGCTGGGCATTTTCCACTGACGCTCACAGTATTTGCTGTAAGGTGCTGCTTCATACACGATTTCTTTCCCAAATGCGTGTTACGGAACACCAGCCATCCTGTGCATATTAATGACCCTCTAAAACAGCGTGGTCTGCTCAGACCATGAACCATTTAACCGGATTGAAGGAAACCGGCCCACTATCACCAAGCTGAAAAACAGTCCCCATCCCGCCGCAAAACCGGGAAACTGGCGTTGGCGTTTACAATAGTGACCAGCACTAGTCAACAGGCTTGGCCAGGAAATGATAAAGTATCATATCCTCTAAAATCTAAGCAATTAATTAGAATGTGCTACCATGAAGTATAAGTCATTAAAACACATGAGCATCTTACGCCTACATGAATTCACATTAAGCAATAGAGTGTGATGCCATGTGAGCAACAAACGGATATTTACAGTACCAGATCACTGTTTTTACTATTTTCATTCCAAGATGTACTATTGTTTTCGCTTCTTAGTTTGCTAGCACCCCATCTTGCGTTAGAAGTAACACACACACACACACACACACACACACACACACACACACACACACACACACACGTTTTGAGTGTTTTGCACTGTAGTGTAGACATTACTTTCAGGATATCTTAGCTACTGTAGTTCATAGAATGCTCTTGTTCACAATTCGACAGTTGTCTTCCCCGGCGGGATCGCTAGTTTGGAACTACACCACAGTCCCCGTCGCTTAGATTACCAGTGGTCCAACGAATTTACTCCTCTGAATTTTCGTTGCTTGGTTGATTTGGGGGAGCTGACCAAACAATGTCATCAGGCCCATCGGATTAGGGAAGGATTGGGAAGTGAGTCGGCCGTGCCCTTTCAAAGGAACCATCCCGGAATTTGCCTGAAGCGATTTGGGAAAATCGCGGGAAACTTAATCAGGATGGCCGCACGCGTGTTTGACACGTCGTCCTCCCGAATGCTAGTCCAGTCTGCTAACCAACGCGCCAACCCGCTCGGTCTGAATTTTGGCTACCACAAGTAAAAGAGCTGAGAACAACAATTTTCCTATTGATAATTGGTGTTCCGCTACGTATTATTCCTGTAGCTACTAGGGAGACATCTTACATTCATTTGGTGATGTCGATAGTAGAGCGCTTTGCAGATGCGGAAGAATAGCGCTTTGGTTATCTGTAATGCATATGGAGAAGACAAGATTATGTCGAGCACAGTGTTTCATTCAGTCCCATCAAATGATCAGCAGCTGGCATTTCACTCTTCTTGGTGGGTGCGGACTTTAAATCCCAGTCTGAACTTCTTAATGGAGATCTTCGGTATTTTCCTGAACTACGTAGTGATAGCGAGGTGGTAATTAAGAGACGATTAATTTATCAGTTCTTCTCCAGTTAAGCTGCTCTTTCTAATCGAAGAAACTCAAAGTCAACAGGACAATAACCTTTCATGTCATCTTCGTTTACTTGGTTCGCTTTCTTACTCGTGCTTGCTTCCTCTTGTACCATGCTGGATGCATTGGTTTCTTCCGCTTATGAAAAACTGTACATATTTATAAAGTAATACAGAATAATAGCTTTCTATACTTTAATAGATACATTAGCAAAAAACGTACCACCTGCGTAATTCTGTTTAATTACTATGGTCATCCCACTTAAATAAATGCAGTATTTGTCAATAGAATAACTAGTCACTAACTTTAAATAAGCTTCGATGTGTTACGTAAAACATAAATGCCTACCATAAGTCGGTTTCTTACATTTAAATGTAATTATTGTTTACGCATCCATTTATACTCAAATTTCACTCTGTGGGTAGAAGCTCCACTTAAAATACTAAGCAAAATAAACATCTCTTCCGTGCTTTTCTAATTTACTGTATGTATTACATCCAGTAATGACATGAGCGCTCCTTTCGTCTGAGTGTATATCAACTTCCACTTTTTATGTTACACCATAGTTTTCCTATAACAGTACTCAAATTTATTCTTTATTTTCAGGTAAGAATACTGCACGATTGCGGCATTGCCCGGTAAGCAAGTAGAGACACACACTGCGTACGATTGGTGTTGTGGGTGATACGAGTGAGATACGGCGTACAGTGGCAACTTAACGTAAGTAAACTTTATCACAGCATTCTTCAAACTGAACAATTTAGCTTCTTGCAGTGCAGCAACAATATTTCATTAGAGATACTGACTGGAATCATTCTGTGTTCGGTAATGTTAACGCTGACAGTGTGAAATGACACTTTTTCTCCAAGACTTTGATGAAATACTCGCTACAGCTTTAAAATCTAAGTATTCTGGTCACTCCATTATAATGATTAGGTAGTTTACTTTATGGATTTGTTTGATGGTATCAATAATAAACGCATAGCCTGGCCGAGCGGTTCTAGGCGCTTTAGTCCGGAAACGCGCGACCGCTACGGTCGCAGGCTAGAATCCTGCCTCGGGCATGGATGTGTGTGATGTCCTTAAATTGGTTAGGTATAAGTAGTTCTAAGTTCTAGTGGACTGATGACCACATATGTTAAGTCCCATAGTGCTCAGAGCCATTTGAACAGCCTCATGGACGTAATTGACGTAATTGTGTGTAGGAAATAAGATACAGTGAGTTACTGTACTGCATCGTATGTGGCAAAAGGGTCCTTCCTTAAATAATTTCTTCTACAGTTTGTCCTGCAACTACTTCAGCTCTTTCTTCACACCAAACAAGTAACGTATGCTGTTCCTTCAAACTAATCTTACACCACAGTCTTATTATTGTGACATAGTTTCTAAAAGCACACAGGCTGAAAGTGACTACGTCAGGTGCTCATAGGACTACACAAGTAAATGGGTGGGTTCAAACAGCCAACGCCGTTGGATGTGACCCACAGACTTCAGCAGGATAAATATCTCTGTTGTTAGGTTACCAGTAAAGTATACCGAAATCATGATCATTCTTTTCGAACTGTTATTAGAAACTTGTAGCCATGTGGCAATTTTTACAAAATCAAAACGGCTCTGAGCACTATGGGACTTAACTACTTTGGTCATCAGTCCCCTAGAACTTAGGTTAGTTAGGCTTAACTAGTTCTGAGGACATCACACACATCCACGCCCCAGGCAGGATTCGAACCTGCGACCATACTGGTCGCGCGGCTCCACAATTTTTACAGTCTGGGTGGAAAAGTATTGTTTTGTACGAGGAAGGTATACTGACTAACGAGCGAATCGTAAAAAGTTTTATACAAAGTGGCTTCCAGATTAATTTTTCCATAAAAATCCACGATACATTCCTCAGACCATGAAACTGTCGCCACTGTGCTGTTTTCTTCCAGAATTCCAAGAGTTGGTGCACAGTGTTAGTTCTGGAACATTTCTCGCAGGATCCGGTTCTGACTGTCCCAAGAAAACTCGACAGAAAATGTTGCTTTTGGTAATAAGGTTTCGTTATCGTAGGCAAAAGTCAGATCAGCCTTTTTCGTTGCCTCGAAAGTAGCAGCGATCATCAAATTATTGGGGCAGATAAAAGTCTGCTCACCTTCTGGTTTATTCTGAAGATGATTCCATCAATCACAGCATGCCCACAAGCCTTCAATTCAATTCAATTGGCTCTGAGCACTATGGGACTTAGTATCTGAGGTCATCAGTCCCCTAGAACTTAGAACTACTTAAACCTAACTAACCTAAGGGCATCACACATCCATGCCAGAGGCAGGATTCGAACCTGCGACAGTAGCAGTCGCGCGGCTCCGGACTGTGCGCCTAGAACCGGGAGACCACCGCGGCTGGCCACAAGCCTTCACGCACAGCCAGACTCAAAGTTCATCGCTGGTATTGGTTGGTGTTGGCTGGTGTTGGTAGGCTTCTGTACGAATCCCGTAGGCTAATTCTGGAACATACCATTTATTGGGCACTGCATACTGTACAACTAGCCGTCAATTGGTCGTCCACGTCTAAACTGCAAAGCACCGTGAAGTACATGGGAGATGTTGTTTCCCACTGTACGAGTTATTAGGGCTTTTCCCCATTTCCACACAAGTATGGAGTGGACGAATGATGATTTTCTTAAACGTCTCTGTGTGCGCGTTGATTAGTCTCGCCTTGTCTTCACGATTCCTAAGAGAGCTATACGCATATACATATTCATAGATACCTCACTTAATAATAGGTTGTTGCTCTTGCGGGTTAGTTAACGTCTACTTTCGAGCTTCCCCCACTTTAGGTTCACATCGTCATTGACTTTCTACCATGTTCTTGTATATTCAGAAGCGATTGTCCTACAATATAGGCACAAACAATTCCAGTTAATAGCGAAATACTGTTTGAATATCACTGTGACAGTAAACAAAAGTTCCCCGGAGATCTCTTTCATAGATACTGGTTTTAGTTACTAACTGGGAACCTTCCACCTGTGTATCAGCGTTTTGTGACCTTCACCTATTACGGTGAAGACGCCGTCTTAGGAGCTCTGTTACAATGAACTGCCGCCCGGAGTGGCCGACCGGTTCTAGGCGCTACATTCTGGAACCGCGAGACCACTACGGTCGCAGGATCGAATCCTGCCTCGGGCATGGATGTGTGTGATGTCCTTAGGTTAGTTAGGTTTAACTAGTTCTAAGTTCTAGGGGACCAATGACCTCAGAAGTTGAGTCCCATAGTGCTCAGAGCCATTTGAACCATTTACAATGAACTAAACATGCACGAGAAAAGAGTTAACTCTTTGGCAGACACGTCACAAGGGATGTGACTATTCAAATACATTGTCTGCCTGAAGCACACCAGTTTTACAGCCAAAGCTGATGTGAGAATACCAGATTTTGTGGAGGCCTTGACGGAGTGGCTAAGCAATTTGTGTTGTGACACTGTCACAGATTTAGGTTTGGATCCTGGGGTGAAGAGGTCACGGTTTTCTACTTTCTCCTCATCTTCCCTCCCCCCCCCCCCCCCCCCCTCAGATAAAATATGTCACTTCCACGTTTTATATACCTGAGTTGCCTAAGAATTAATAATGATAATAGGAGTAGCGTATATAACAAGTTTCAGTATAATGACTTGTTTACATTAGAGCGTAGTACATCGCTTCAGCGTAACAGACAAGAATGATAATTCGCATCATATAAATTCGAAGTGTGCAATCACCGTTATCAGTATTCAGCTTAGCACCACCATTGTGAACACGGATCTACAAACTGTGGCTGTGCGTGCTTTTAAATAAGAGTAATTTCTTTTAGTCGCTTTTACCTAGAATCAGAAATACGTGACGGCTACTTTTTTCCTTAGTGCAGGGCTTTTTCCTTTCAGCCATTCTGTGGTTTTGCTGTTCTACATGAGGAATCGTGAACCGACACGATTTGTTGTTGGCAGCAGGTATGGTCAGCCTGTGAATGGACGCTTTGACCAGGCTGGCATGTTCTCTGTAGCCGGTCAGGCCGCAGACGCTTCAATTCAGACGGGACCTCAAGCGAGGAATTTAAAGGAAATTAAAAGTGTGTTAAACATGGGCTGTGATTGTCTAGAGCTCCTTTCACATTCAGACGGTTTTCACGCGACATCATCTTCTAAAAATTTTGGGAGAAGACTTGAAATTAATATACTTAAAAATATAAACGTTTTAAGAGTTATCTAGCGCAACTGGTGGGAGATTATTCCAGTAGTACAGGTGGTGGGCAGAATAGTGGAAACACCGCCAGATTCTTGAACATACACTGAAGCGCCAAAGAAACTGGTATAGGAATGCGTATTCAAATATAGTTATATGTAAAGAGACCGAGTACGGCGCTGTGGTCGGAAACGCCTATGTAAGACAACAGGTGTCTGGCGCAGTTGTTAGATCTGTTTACTGCTGCTACAATGGCTGGTTATCAAGATTTAAGTGAGTTTCAATGTGGTGTTATAGTCTGCACACGAGCGATGGGATACAGCACCTCCAAGATACCAATGAAGTAGGGATTTTCCCGTGCGAACATTTCACGAGTGTACCGTGGGTATCAGGAATCCGATTAAACATCAGATCTTCGACATCGCTGTGGCTGGAGAAAGATCCTGCAAGTACGGGACCGACGAAGACTCAAGAGAAACGTTCGTGACAGAAGTGCAACCCTTCCGCAAATTGCTGCAGATTTCAATGCTGGATCATCAAGTGTCAGCGCGCGAACCTTTCAACGAAACGTCACCGGCGTGAGCTTTCGGAGCTGAAGCCTTACTCGTGTACCTTTGATGACTGCGCGACACAAAGCTTTAAGCCTCGCCTGGGCCCGTCAATACTGAAAATGGACTGTTGATGAATGGAAACGTGTTCCCTGGTTGGACGAGTTTCGTGTCGAATAGTATGCAGCGGATGGACGTGTACGGGTATGGAGACCACCTCTTGAATCCATGGACCCTGCATGTCAGCAGGGGTCTGTTGAAGCTGGTGTAGATTCTGTAATAGTGTGGGATGTGTGCAGCTGGAGTGATACGGAACCCCAGATACGTCTAGAAACGACTCTGACAGGTGACACGTACGTAAGCATCTTGTCTGATCACGTGCATCTATTCATGTTCACTGTGCATTCCGACAGACTTTAATAATTCCACCAGGACTAATGCCACACCCCACACGAAATTGGAAATTTGTGGTGAGGTCTTATGGGACCAAACTGCGGAGGTCATCATTGCCTAAGCTTACGCACTACTTAATCTAACTTACGCTAAGGAACAAACACACGCACACACTACCGCGCTGCTACCCCACATGTACAGAATTGCTACAGAGTGGCTCTAGGAACACAAGTTTAAACACTTTCGCTGGTCACCAAACTCCCCAGACACGAACGTTATTGAGCATATCTGGGATGCCTTGCAATGAGCTGTTCAGAAGAGATCTCCACCCCGTCTTACTCCTACGGATTTATGGGCAGCCCTGCAGAATTCATGGTGTCAGTTCCCTCCAGCACTACTTCAGACATAAGACGAGTCCATGGCACGTCGTGTTGCGGCACTTCTGCGTGTTCGGGGGGAGCCCTACAAGATACTAGGCAGGTGTGCCAGTTTCTTCGGCTCTTCAGTGTATGGTCATGTTGTAAAACCTATACATAAAATGAGAACACAGAAAATGTAAATGTGTTTAAAAGTGTAGCATGTGTATACAGGATGAATCGCCAAAAACTTGCACCGCAAATTTTGCGCAAATAGAAAATGCTATTTATATGCGGTTTTCATAGAATGGGTTGGTAGTCAGAGGCTCGTATTGTTAGTCAATCAACAGGGTGTAGTAACACTTAGAAAGTGTTTTTTCTGCAAAGTTGCCTTTTTGATTAGAACAATGTCTGTTACTTTTAGTTTCCGCGTTGAGCTTACCGCAATTTAATTAAAGAGAATTTCACAAGACGCGTTTCGATTTTATTTGTAAAGCATCTTCCATGGTTGTTCTGCAAATGGAATAAATACGTTTTTACATTGAAACTTCCTGGCAGATTAAAACTGTGTGCCGGACCGAGACTCGAACTCGGGACCGTTCGGGTCTCGGTCCGGCACACAGTTTTCATCTTCCGGGAAGTTTCATATCAGAGCACACTCCGCTGTAGAGTGAAAATTTCATTCCAGAAACGTTTGTACATTTTTATTGTTTTAGGTTAAAAACAGCGTTTTGTTTATAAAATTGGTTTGCAAGTTACTTACGGTCTTCCTTTACATATTGTCCAAACGACTACTTCCGTCTTTGCTAGCAGCGGTTTGAAGTCTGAAGACTTCGATTCGCGTATGCACTTCCCAGAATGGCAAAAAAGGCAAAGTGCATACGCGAGTCCAAGTCTTTCGACGACGTCAACCGCTAAAATAACCAAAACCGTACAAACGTATTTATCCGATTTGCAGAATACCCACGGAAGATGTTTTTAAATGGCAGAAAGCTTCAGACGGAAAACGAATAATAAATGATTTCAACAGCTGCAGCGTAAGACGGCCATGCAGAAAAACGTATAGGAACAATTTCTGTTTACAGTAACAAACTAGAAGCAGGGTAAATAAGAATATCAGTGATGTTTGTTGCAGGATTCTAGTGAGTGTCTTTTCCGAGACACCTTATTTTGAAAAGTTCCTACACCTGCTCTTGTACACAACACAAGTACATAAAACAGTAAGTGGATTCTGATCAGTAACGAGACAAATGACCATCACAGTTTGTGTTCAGGATGACCACCGGCACATTTCATCGGAAATGTCCGACCGGGCTGCAGTGATACGTCGTTGCATATCATCGGGTGTAGGTGGTATGGTCTTGTAGACAGCGTCTTCCAGTTTCCTCATAGAAAAAAGTCTACAGGCGTTAAATCCGGGGAATGAGCCGGCCGTGTGTGTCCAGTCCAACGATTTGAAAACAGAACGAGATTTTCACTCTTCAGCGGAGTGTGCGCTGATATGAAGCTTCCTGGCACATTAAAACTGTGTGCTCGACCGAGACTCGAACTCGGGACCTTTGCATTTCGCGGGCAAGTGCTCTACCAACTGAGCTACCCAAGCAGTTTTAATCTGCCAGGAAGTATCATATCAGCGCACACTCCGCTGCAGAGTGAAAAATCTTATTCTGGAAACATCCCCCAGGCTGTGACTTAGCCATGTCTCCGCAGTATCCTTTCTTTCAGGAGTGCTAGTTCTGCAAGGTTCGCAGGAGAGCTTCTGTAAAGTTTGGAAGGTAGGAGACGGATACTGGCAGAAGTAAAGCTGTGAGTACCGGGCGTGAGTCGTGCTTCGGTAGCTCAGTTGTAGAGCACTTGCCCGCGAAAGATTTGGAAACAGTTCATGAAGACATGCTGCAGGACTTCATGCCCTATGGGCTATACAGCCATCATGTTGATACTACAGGTTCCTCCTAGTATGCAGAAGAAAGTCTCCTAGCATCCATGGAAGATGGTCTGTCAAGGGCTGCGATTCTTGTGGTGGTTCAGTTTTCGGTCTCTGAAAAAAAGGCCGTATGAGCTAATAGTTCACTATCCCACACGACAAGTTAACACTCCATGGACGCTGACGTTCCACCTGACGAAGCCAACAGGGATTATCAACGAATCAGTAGTGCATGTGTCAGCGGTTTACGTGCCCTTGATTAGTAAATGTGGCTTCATCATTAAACAACATAAGTGACCCATCTGGATGATACTGTCTTAATGCCCATGTACAGAAGTCTTCACGATTCTGCTAATCGTTTCCATGCGGTTCTCAATGGAGAGAGATGTGACAGGGATGGACCCTATGTCGATAGAGAATGCAAAGCTCAACGTTTATTTCCCCCTCTTCTGTCGTCATTTGTTTCCTTCTGTTAAGTTTTCTAGGTGCTACACTACCACTACCACTTCCACGTAAATGGTTGAAGAGGTTTATAAATAACTGCCAAGATTAGGGACGTCAGTTGGGATATCTTGCCACACGCACCGTACAAGAACGAACTGAACTCTTCCTACACTCTCCATACACCATTGTCATGTTGACTTTTTCTACATTGTCCACTCACGACCCACTGCTTGAACTGTCACACATTGACTGACTAGCAAGTCACAGTGTACTCAAGGAACACACTCACACATTGTAAGCAAACACGACGACGTCCTATCTAGCAACTCGGCAGGACGAATGGCACAAACAAGTGTCGGTGTGGCAACTTCCCGGAATATGAGACTACCTAATCCTGACGCCACGTTTCTTCACGTCCCAGATACGTTCGATCGGGTTCAGATCTGTAAAGCTGGGTGGGGGCGGGCGGGCCAGCACTTCAACAGGAACCCTGTTCATCAAACCACTCTATCACAATCCTGGCCTTGCGTTATGACGCATTACATTGTTGAAAAAAAATGTCACTTCCGTCGCGAAACATGATCGTCATGAAGGGGTGTACGTGGCCCACAACCAATGTATTCTACTCTTGGCCGTTGTGGTCCCTTGCACGAGCTCCGCGCGACCCATGGATACCCAAGTGAATGTTCCCCAGAGCATAATGGAGCCGCTGCCTACTTGCCCCTGTCCCGCAGCACAAGTGTCAAGGAGCTTTCCCCTTGAAGGAGGATTCGCGCCATCCCATCGGCATGAAGAAGATACTGTGGTTCGTGAAACCATGCAATGCTCTGACACTGCGCCATCGTCCAGTGCGGATGGTCATTTACCTATTTTAGTCGTAGTTGTCGGCGTGGCAGGGGAAGTGTTTCCCGCCAGTTTAGTGTGCTCCCATCGGTCCAGTTGCTTCCCGTCCATTTTATATCAAACGGCCGCTGTCAAGTTCCGTGATGCCCTCGTACACTCTTCTAAGGTGTGTGGGTAGCAGAGCAGTTCCCCTGCATGAACTTAATCAATTTCCGGTGATTCCCTAGAGACAGGGAGTGGGGGTGACCTTAAACGTAAGCCGCCCAAGTGTGTAACCAGTAACCCAACTTATCTTACAAGTGACGTTGAAGTAAGATTGTTATCTGCGCTCGTACCTGCTACTGATAATGCTGCAACTGATTTATCTTGTCACCGGAAGCACGGGTTGTTATCGGCCTTGCCCCTGGTCTTGAACTGGTGCTACTAACCTACTGTGGTATACATCTTGGAAGCTACCGGGCGTAAGGTCGGCGCCTACAAACAAGCGGGAACTGCGTGAGCTTTGCGTAGACATGTGGGTCTGCATATCTCAGCAAACCTACCAAGGACTTTACGAAATCTATGTCACGCAGAATCGCTGCAGTATTGTTTCGAAAGAGGATGAAAACGCTATTAAGCAGATGGTCATAGTGTGACTTTTTATGCTTTCCCGACGGATTTCTTGCAAATACTTCTCGGGTTTACCGCCGGATCATATTGTGTAACTCGCACAAGGTATTTCGTCGATGCTCGAGCTCATCTAGTCGTGGTAGCTGCTGCTGTCACTGCTACAAGGTGCGACTGATGATGATCGTTCGGCGCCGTCGAAATTCATGATGTGGGAGCAGGCAATACGCATGCGCGGGAAGACACTCACGGTTTGAGGAAAGCGGCGCTCCTAGTTTCCCTAGCTGGGAGCCGCAGAAAAGCTATCCGCGCGTGCGTTGTGGGCAATGACTGTGCTGCCGGGCGATCCAATGGTTAAAGGCTGGATTAAATGTCAGTAGTGCGTTACGTCGCGTGATGAATTGGAAGTTGTTCTTATCCCTGTTTCATTTAATGGCAGCCAGTGCTGGACTCCAGGCGGCGCTTAGTTGAAAACCTGCATCTCCATTAATAACTTCGTCTTCCGTAAGGCTTTGTATGACCTCCTTACAACTTAGCCCCAGAAAGATGACGCTGGGATAAAATTTCAGTCTTTACGCAAAACGTACGTTGTCCCGTGTCCAGGCAATGTTCCACTACTGCAGATTTATCAGGTTGCCCCAGGTGTGTGTGAAAATGGTGTAAGTTGCAACGTTCTTGCACGGTTCGGCATGTCTGCAGATGGTCATAATGTTTTATACCATAATTATACAATAGGTACAACTGCCCCACAATATTTCATCCGGACCTTTCATTATTGGCTCACAAAAGTATCAAGGGTAATCATGCGAAGGAACAGCGTTTCGCAACGGCTTTTTGTTAACACCTTCCAAAGCAGCTTAAACTTTTGATGCGCACACTGTGTGAGCTGATATGTCATGACACGCGCTGCAAAATGGTTAACGCTTACAGCATATTAACAGAGTTAACGAAAAATCTTTGTTATGCGGTGCGCGGAATCTGTAAAATGTGTGTCTTTATCACTGAATGGAAAATCTTACCGTTGCTGCATGTTACCCGGTAATAAACGAAATGTGTAATTTCCGTCCGCAGTTAAACAATTTTTTTCAGGCTTCACGCGTCCGTTAGAGAAAATATGTTGTTTGGCAATAAATTTTTAATAGTCACTGAAATATTGAATGACTGTGCTGAAAGAAGCGTGAAGTGGGGGGAAAATAGGATTTCAAAGGCTGTAATTTTATAGATACGCACGTATGCGGAATTTCTTTGATGTATTAAATCAACCTTTCCAAAGCAATATAGATGTTAATTACGCACAGAAATGCAATCTGGATAACTGTTCAAATACCAGAGCAATATTAGAGATTGATTTTAGTTGCAACGATCTACTTTTTTCCTTTGTTAGCAGCATCCTTTAGTTTAGCAATTAGTGAGGGGGATTTCATGCACTTTGTCACCTCGCTCGGCTTTACTGGGCGCTGGGCCACTTTACGCCTAATGGTATTGGCAATAGCCCAGCGTTTTTTGCACGTTAAGAGCATTTCAGGGAATGAACTGAATCATTTACGGAGGATAAATGAAATTTATGCCTACCTGTCGACCTGTATAAGCGATCGATACGGGCTGCTCCCATTTTTCGCTGCATTACTTTACTCAAAGGATACTGCGTTCTCACAAAATATGTTCAAACCAAAGCACAATAATAATCACAAATTAAATGTAATACGCTCTTGTGTAGGTCAGTACATTACTTGGCTGCTTTCACTCATAATGTACCCTGATCCCATAAACCCCTAATTCAGTTTAACACTTCGTCGACAGAGAGGACTTGCCAAACAGAAAGGGAAAGCACGTGTAGTTCTTAATGTCCCTTCAGCGACGAATGACACGAAGGACACGTTAAATTCTGCGGAGAAGTATATGTTGTCAAGTCTTTGCGTTTTTAAACATACCGCCCCGGGTGAAATTTTTTCTTTACACTGTACTCAAACAGAACTGTATGCGTGATACACGATCATGGAACGTCATATTCCATCCAGTACGTCTTTATGTCGGTTATGTGGGGATTAAGGGATTCAGCTGCGAGGTCATCAGTCCCTCTTGCGTGGACCAAGTCCACGGAGAACAGCGTCGCTAACTAGAGGCCACCTAAGCGAGTTGCAGTGGCGTAATCAGCTGCGAGAAGTGCCTCCCTTCCCCTGCCGACAGTACACATGCGTAAAAAATTGTTACAATAAATTTTTTTTTTTTTTTGCTAGACGGAATGTCAGTGCAAGTAAAATTTGTAGAAAGCTATCACTGCAGTAAATGTTACAAAAAGACGAGAAAGGTAACGAAATCAAGGTAAACGAGACTGAGAAGGCCGGCGAGTGGTATAAAAGTATACAGACCCGCACAGGTAAATGTAGCCCGTGTAATGCAGTAAAATCACAGGAATGAAGAGCTGAAATAGACATGTCATTTAGTTACAATGAAAAACACAGTGAAAAATACATTTTTAGATGATACTGAAAGTGACAACTGCGGCATCAGTACAGAGCTGTACACGTCTAAGAACATTCAGTACACCCGGCATAAAGTTCGAATATCGTTGGCAGCAAATTCGCGGCTGATGTTGTATTTCACTTCCTTTACTGTGTGTGGATTTGTTTCCTAGACCTTGCTATTAGTGTCCCCACAGGAAAAACGCATATGTTGTTAGATTCGGCGAATTTGGTGGCCATAAATGTTTGGTTCAAATGGGCTGCAAGTACTATGGGACTTAACATCTGAGGTCATCAGTCCCCTAGACTTAGAACTACTTAAACCTAACTAACCTAATTACACCACACGCATCGATGCCAGAGGCAGGCTTCGAACCTGCGACCGTAGCAGCAGCGCGGTACCGGATCGAAGCGGCTAGAACCGCTCGGTCACAGCGACCGGCCATAAATGTTTGGTGACAGTTTGTTCCTCAGTGAAGAAAACATCGACTCGTTCCAAGAATACCTTAGACGTGTGACATGTTGGCCCATGTTGCTGAAAGCAGCGGTAATACCTTTCAGATTCGGTGAGTTGAGGAAAAAACTATCAAAAATTTCCATCTGTGCAAGCGTGTTGATGGTAGTGTCAAAAAATATGTCTAATGATGCGCGTTCATGTTACACAGCACCAAACGCCTATTTTTTCATCATGGAGTGGTTGCTCACACACTGTTTCGGGGTTCTCCGTTGCCTAGTATCTCGTGTTCTGTCAATTCTCGGGACCGGAAAGATAAAAACAATTCTACATGACTCATGATACAACGGAAAGTGTCTAACAAACCACCGTTGATGTTATTCAAAAGCCACGGCGGTAATGTACAGGTTTCTGACTGTCATTCTACCGTAATTTCTACACATCCATCACACTATATAGCTTCAAATTAAGATTTTTAAATATCAGCTGGCAACTCCCACGTATATGCGCCTATTGGGCACATGTAGTAGACCTCTTTGGGCTCTGAGCAGTTCTTCGGCGAATACCTGCAATAACTTCTGCTCAATTGCGTAGGTGCACCAGTTTTTATACACGCTATGTATTCCTCTCTTTTCTAGTAGTCCCCGCAAATTTCGCCAGTTTACTTAATCGAACTTGTTTTCTCATATTATTCCACAATTTCAATTCTTTCTTCTACCGAGAAAGTCTTTTTTCAGACCGCAAAGGGAAACGTCTAACTAAACTTGTTGAACCAAACTGATACACTAATAGCAGAATTGTAACAATCGATTACTGCATAAAACTGCCCACTGTAGCTATTTACTCTTTTTCAGAAGTCGAAATATTGCATTCATATTCTAAGGGCAGGAGGGCTACTTCTAACTGCCGCATCCTGTATGTTTTCCACTTCTCAGCAAGCAGCGGGATGCAGCCTTCCCACAACCACCTCACCTTAAACCTGAGTACTGTGGAATCACTAAAGCTGCGCTTTAAAGCCAATGTCCCAGAGAAGGCGTTAGCCCTCGGAACGTAACAGCTTAAATTTGACTAAAAATGTAGTAAAAAATTTCTCGATTAAGTTGTAACCAAAAAAAAAAAAATGAATACTTGAAGTATCAATGTTTTCATGCTATGTTAAGTGTCGTTGACTAATGTTAAAAGAAAATGAAGTATTCTTCTTAGAAGCTAAGCGTATAGTAATGAATATTCCTAATAACGACCGCAATATTTAGAGGTTGTTTGACAGAAATAATAAGAAATGTGGGGATCGACATCGGGTTTTCAACGCACGTTGTATGGGTGACCTTCGCACTGAGTGGCGCGGAAAGAACGGAACGAAGTGAGGTGACAGTCGCAGCCAGACTAGCGAGTGTGCATATGTAACTGTGTCACGACTGGTGATAATATTTTTTGAGTGTCGTCAAGTCGTCTCAGGAAACTGCATTAAGGAAAAATAGCTACCGCAAGCAACGTGGTAGTAATAAATTACTTCCATTTAAAAAGGACACGTGAAGAGCCTAGTCAATTGTTATTCTGCAGTCTTCAACTCCGGCACCACAATGTCATCGTTAAAGAAGCCAGTAACCTTTATCAAACCTTTAGTTTGTAGAACTGGACTTAATATTACAGTCGAAACTCCATAAGTCATGATTTAGTACTCATATATTAAAAAGTTTGTTACAGGTTCAATAGCCGTAAGGACATCAACAGTATATTATGTTCTTGCCATTGTACTTAAATAATTTTGAGTAAATCAACTGTAAACATATGGTATAAAATTTCCAAAGTCACGACAATTATTTTCCAGTTATTTAATTTTCGTAGATTTACAATTAAAAAATTTAAAGATGATATCCATTGAGCTACCTCATAACGTCCACAGCTTTCATTCATCTTGATTCCAAATAAACACAAAAATGAGCTGCAGTAAAGGAGATTCATTTCAGTAGAGTTAAATAATCTATAAGAGGATATACTTAAATTTCTCCCTCAGAGCTGGTGACAGCAAATTCTCGTGCAAATAGTAACTTTCACAGAGTGACTGTCGTGTGATAAGATCATGCCAGTCTGCAATCCAATCGTGACTGTTACGAGGATAAAGCTATAAGGTAAGCAGTGAAGTAATCATGCACTGAAATAACCCACGTTGTGTACCGATTTTATTGTACATAGATCCCTGTTGCCTAAAAGCCGGCCGGACTGGCCGAGCAGTTCTGGGCACAACAGTTTGGAAGCGCGCGACCGCTACGGTCGCAGGTTCGAATCCTCCTTCGGGCATGGATGTGTGTGATGTCCTTAGGTTAGTTAGGTTTAAGTAGTTCTAAGTTCTAGGGGACTGATGACCTCAGAAGTAAAATCCCATAGTGCTCAGAACCATTTGAACCATTTGAACCATTTTTTGTTGCCTAAAAATTAATAATATATTCCGAAAGATTTCGCATGGTCAGCAACTAATTAAATATCTTTCGAATCTTCATTATAGTAACAGTAAAAAAGTGCATATTAAATGCCAAGGCACAGCTAAGCGACAAAAGGTGTCAATTTCCTGGGGAGAGAGCGGGACGTGTTTGGACACACACGCTGCCTTCTAAAAAGGATGAGACAGTGGCTGGTTTTATGTGGCGCAGTAGTCGTTGAAACATGGGATCTCCAGTAACTACAATAGTATTCTGTACCATATTAAATATATTCGAAAGCAAGCAAAGCTATTAAATTAGGTAACAATTACTGTATTCGTAGTTAAAAAGAAATACTTACCCTGCAACGAAAATATTAAAAAGGCCACTTACACGCGATTCATGTACTTTAAAATTGCAGACGAATCGGTCACACACGTAATCAACAGTTTCGTTTACGACCTGTTAGGTTGTCCTTTAGTCGTCAGTTAATATCGAGGGTGCAGAGGATGTCAGCCACCGTTAGAAAAGCAACCAGTCACATTGGGTAAGTGTATCATTGCACAAGAAAAAAATATTTAGGAAGTGTATCGCCAATATGAAGCCAGCTTAAGACAAAGGGTACGTCGACAAACTGAACGAGGTACGGAAGTTGTCACCTTGATGGACCACAGTTAGTTGGGAAAGGGAGGGGGGTAGTAGCACATTATTTCCTGCTCTAGTTGAAATAGATCCGAAGTCTCATCTGCGCCCTTGTATGAGTGCTCGACATCATGTCCATTACCAATGTCGGGTGGTGGGACCTAGTGGGAGAACTATTGAAACCATTAAAAAGCGCACGGGTAGCAGTACTAGTTGGTGAGGGGGAAAATGGGTCAATAGCATGCAGGCTTTTCATAGCGTCGTTTATATCAAAAATCAGCTGCGATTTCTCTTCTTGGTGCAACGAAAGGTCTCTAGCATTAGCGCCGCGCGGGGTGGCCGCGCTGTTTGAGCCGCCATGTGCGGATTGCGCGGCCACTCGCACCGAAGGTTAGAGTCCTCCCTCGGGAATGGGTGTGTGTGTGTTATTCTTAACAAAAGTTAAATAAGTTAGTTTAAGAAGTGTGTAAGTCTAGAGACCGATGACCTCGGCGGTTTGCTCCCTTAGGGATTCAGACAGATTTGAACATTTTCGAGCATTAGCCACCACTTCAGCTGTAAAGTCTCTACAGGCCTCTCGTAGACAGTTTTTTCCTCAGCATGCATGAAAGCACATCCCATTTTTACTGCATCTTTAGAGCTACGAGTATAAATGAGCGCAGCATCTTCGTGTTTTGGACGACTGAGTGGAAGCTATACCGATAAACTGTAGGGAACCTGAGATTTTATGTCCATGCAGTAGACCTAAACTTATCAGTGATCTACTTGCACCCTAGGGGGGAACACATGGGATAATATCATGGACACATTCGAGGCGTAGGTGGTTTAAGTCAATACGAAATACCGGCAAAAACATTCCATTGCGGGAATCTACCCTAGTTGGATTCTCGGTGCATCGATACCCTTCAGAGGGAGAAAGTTCGTATAAATTAGGGACTGAGTAGCAGCTGGTGGTGTCGAAGCCGTGAAATTAAGATCCCGGCATCCACCAGAAGATTGCGAACAGGTCTGACGTGAGAGGTACCGGCAGCTACGTATATCTCACGATGAAAAATTAGTTCGAACATGTACATTGTCGATGGTGCTGCCAAACCATATATTTGGCATATTTAGTCTAAAAGTGTAGGAGGGCGGCGCGATCAGCACTCCAGGAGGTATGACTAAACAAGAGGGAAGTATTAACCTTTGGCGGCCGGCCGCTGTGTTCGAGCGGTTCTAGGCGCTTCAGTCCTGAACCACGCGGCTGCTACTGTCGCAGTTTCGAATCTTGCCTCGGGCATGGATGTATGTGATGTCCTTATGTTAGTTAGGTTTAAGAAGTTCTATGGGACTGATGACCTCACATGTTAAGTCCCATAGTGCTTAGAGCCATTTGAACCATTTTTATCAACCTTTGGCATACAACTTGCTTCAAGTAGTCGACAATGGGGTAGCCGTGTGAAATTATTGATGAAAAGGCGGCCTGAAAAACTGTGCTGTGCAGCTACCTCGAGACATACGTTCCACGAACAGGAGTTCAAAGTCAGGATATTCTATTAAGGGGCGATAAAAACGCATGACACCCGTTTCGTTGAGAGAAAACTGGAAGTCATGGCAGGTAGTTCAAGGAGATGCTCTTTGGTTGACCTCCTGGAGTTGGTGTAAGGCAAAGGCCAGAGACGCAGAGCTGTGCTGAATGTAAAAGTCGTAGACATTAAGGGCAGTAGCAATCATTGGATCCATGAAATCCACATGTCCATTGACGGTTGTTGGACAAAGTGTAACACTCATCACTGAGCCCTGAGAGATGTTGTTCTTCTGAACCCGTGGATCCAATGGCGATGAACAGAAAAATCGATTAAAATTTTGAAGCAACTCGGAAACGAATGTCAGGAAGCGCAGTTAAGATGTACTGAAGCCAGACAGTATCTTAGGTTTTCTGTATACCGAAAAAAGACAGGCATAAAGTGTTTATGCTTGATGAAGCCCTGGCAGATAACCGTTTCCATCTGGAGCAGGTGAACGTTGGGGACCTCCCTACCGAGAAGCCACACCAATGCCCTGAAATTCTAGGATCCAGGGTAATCAACAGGCCAAAAAAACTTTTCGAGTAGTAGCATAGCGGATCCCTGTTACTTATTGATCTATGTCTGTCGATGGAAGTTGCGTTTCTGTCTGGGATGATGGCACTGCCCTGCCACTGAGAAGAAAATTCTCTTGTAAGCCAGATACAACTAAAATGCTTCAACAGGTAGTCTTTGACCTATATTCATATTGTTGAATTGTGTGACTTATTCCAATCAGGGACTGGGGACAAGTAGGGAACTTTAAGCAATTTTCAGTCCGTACAAAGCTCTCTCGATAGCTCGTGGCTACAATAAACGATAGGTAGGCATCTTCCAGTCATTTAGGTGCCTGGAAGGACAAGAAGTTGACAGACGGCTCAGCAAGGTGTGACAAGAAAAAGTTACTCGGTAGAATCACTATCCTTTGTAGGGCACAGCGGTTGACGACTGTCCCTGGTCTATTATTTAGACTTGCTTCTAAGCGTACAACTGAGAGGAAGATGCTTGTATTCGCAAAGACGAGACATGGCATTCTCAGCAATTTTTCTTCATTTGCGTGTTTTAAAAAGAGCCCATTCACACAGCTGCTTAAAGGTTATGACGTCTGCTATCGAGGGGGGTCACCTGTACTGTTTCAGAGCATGTTGACGCTCCAAAGTTGTCGCCATAATTTCTTCAGAACAGCTTGGGACCAGAAGCCAGTGACGAAGTTTCGTGGAAGGGAACCACTGTTTTCGTTGCGTGGATGACCGTAAAAGAGATCTCTCTGAGGATACCATCGCTGATAGCTTATGAGGGAAGAGGCTGCAAAGGTAAGGCTGGAGGTATGGGTCTGTCAGTTCATTCTCTAAAGTTCAATTAATGTGAGACACACTAAAACATGATTCTAGACTCTCAAGTTAATTACCACAGTGATATTTCCATGTCTAAATTGCTCTATAACTGTACAAAACTTACGTAGCAGGCAGCGCAGCAATATTTAACGACTGTCATTGATTTTATTCATTACATTTGATCTCACACACACGTGCAGTAGCAGGATTATCCATCGACGTCACATTTTCCACCAGTTTAGCTCAACAAGCTGCACTAAAAATGATAAGTTTGGCGACACCGGTAGTGTGTTATATCATTTAACTACATATATTCCTAGTGTGCAAACATAAGTTCCTAATGTTTTGACTAGGAATGTAAACATCCATAAGACAATGGTGGACTGAGACAGATGAAACAGACACAAAGCCGATGGTTCAACAATACAGAAATAGGTCGACATTTCGGAAATAATATCTTAGTCAGTGAGTTAAAATTATTTATCACAACATATGCAGGATGCATACAAGTATAAGTACAGATCTCTAAAATGTGAACTTTGCACGAACATACAATTCTATAATTTATCAAAATATGCAAGAGTTAGAGCACAAAACGCACTTCTCATGCACAATGAAATATTGTCACATCTAAATTGTCTGTATAACTTCTTAAAACACAGGCGCCTCATTTACTGACAACATTAAATTCACCTAAATACATAAAAACTGGTTGCAGAACGCACATAAGCAGCGCTGAATATCTAACTCACAGCCTAAAGTGCACTGAGAATCAACAAAGGAAACATTAACAAAATTTTATGCTGACCAAAAGCATTTCACTCATGCATCTTGGAAATCATAGCAACATGACCATAGTGTAAATGCTTTTTGTTGATGAATAAATCGTCAGGGAAGGTGGAGTTGTTTAATCTCATAATCTTACCCAGTCTTGGTTCAGTCGGTAAGGCTATGACTCGTTGGAGTAAGTTAATCATTATCTAACTAAGTAAAGCTGAATGTTCACATAAGCAACTTACGACAACTCCTTATTTTCTGCAGGCATTGTGAACTATCTCTGACAAAACTTTCCGTTACAACTTGATAGGTTTTAAGGTAATTCACAAGTTTTATGTGTGGATACAATATAAAAAATTTACATACAATGTTGCCAGATTATCAGCATCAATAAATTTTATCACTTCGGTGCTTATTTTAATGAGACAACAACATTACTGTATAACATCTTTACTCAGTAAGTCACAACTCGCCTTTGCTTGTTACAAGTAGTAACAACCTGCTGGAACAAATCTCAACTTGCACAGTCGATGTAAGGATCAGACGCGAAAAGATGTCAAATAGCTAATAGTAATATATGTTAGACTTAAATGTTTTGGAGAGTCGTTCACGTGCTACAAAAAGAAGAAACCACTGAATGACAGATGTGGTTGTTCAGCATCAATAATTTGCTATGACTGACTGCTCATGCTTTTATAAGCCCCCTTCCAGCTGAGTCAGCCGACTATTTCTGAACACTTTTGAACATTTCAGAGCCTCCTGCTCAGTCAACAAGTTCAGACAAGTTCACAGGCACGAGGTTCAAAGGCACGAGGTTCCCAGGCACGTTGTCAGCATGACGAAATAGCGAAGTCCTCAGTCAGAGGTTTGAATCTTGTCCCAATAATGATGACTACCATTATTTGAAACGTTACCCCAACAGTCTCCACCAAGCGTAAAGCCTGCATTTGGAGTAATGGCAGTCACCGTTCACGTAATTTAGATGCAGGAATATTTCAGTTCCAAGGTCCATAGAGGTTGAAAATCGTGGTACAGAAATCGAACTTTTGTTACCAAGTGGTACTCCTTAATATAAAAGTTTTTATCAGTTGTGCCAGTATGCAAACTGTCTGGGTTGTAATAAGAAATATAGGCGATTAAGTTGTGGGAATATTTAATTTGGACTTCCATTGTGCTTGCAAAGCTTGTTTTGTGATCGAAATGTTACACACTTCGACAAATTACACGGTTTTATTTTGGTGCAAAGTTCGCATCTTGGATATCTGTAGTTACGCTTCCATGTAACATGCAGGTGTTTTGGTAAATAATTTTAGTTCACTATCAAATATTTTATTTTCGAAATATCGATCTATTTCCGTCTTGTTGAAACAGCAGCTTTTGCTCTGTTTCACCTGTCTTCGTTCACCGTTGTCTTGGGGATGTTCATTCATCTCCACAGCATTATGAATTTTGCTCTGTATATTGTGAAAATTTGTATTTTAAATAATACAATGCAGTACCAGTGTCGTCAAAACGCTTAATTTTTAGTACAGTTTATTTAGGTAAACTGTTGGAAAATGTGATAACCTTGCTACCAGAGCTATGTTAGAGATCAAATGTTACAGAGAATCAATAAAGGACATTAAATATTACGTCATTAACTGCTACGTAAGTTTCGTTAAGTTAGAGAACAATTTAGATCTGTAAATATCGTTTCAGTAATTAATTGAGTTTACAATTATATTTTCAGGCGACATACTTCAATTTCACTTTACCAGTAGTTGACACGTTAATTAGCGAAGCATGCGTTTTGTAGAATAAATTTTAGGGATACGAGGAACTTTCTGCTAATGCTTAGTACGCTACAAATGTTTTATGCTGTTACATAAAAATAATTTGGACAATTTAGACATATAAATAACATGGAGCATTTAATTTGAGACTGGACGGTCATAGTTTAGGAATCAATTTCGACGAATATGACAACCTACGTTTCTTACCCGTACGAAAATGTGGTACTACAAAACTGTAATACTTGGCATAATGAGCAGAAGATTGCAACTGTTTTGTGCTGGAAGATAAAGATAATATACTAGAATGGGGGTCACTATAATATTTGGCTGACTTTCGATATCGCTTTTAGACTTTAATTTAGAGATGGGAACTTCATTGTTTATTTGGGTAACTCTCGTCGTCAAGTGCTTCTTAAACTCGGCAGTAATGCTCACGACCGCTACGGTCGCAGGTTCGCATCCTGGCTCGGGCATGGATGTCTGTGATGTCCTTAGGTTAGTTAGGTTTAAGTAGTTCTAAGTTCTATGGGACTGATGACCATAGATGTAAA
This sequence comes from Schistocerca gregaria, assembly GCF_023897955.1. Lineage (NCBI taxonomy): Eukaryota > Metazoa > Arthropoda > Insecta > Orthoptera > Acrididae > Schistocerca > Schistocerca gregaria. The sequence goes on from NC_064931.1 coordinate 244,521,478, forward strand.
GTCCCATAGTGCTCAGAGCCATTTGAACAATTTGAACCAGTAATGCTCACGTGTGTTCTGCAATCAGATAGCTCTTCTGTCAGGAGACCCCCTTCCAGATTACTTGACGCTGTCCCGCAGAGGAAAACGTGTACTGAAATCCCAAAGCAGGAGGAAGACTGTGGGATGTTGCTGCATCGAGGTGATCATTTCAGGTGCGTTCTTTACCTTTCAAGACGTAGCAAATGTGAGAAGCTGTCAAACTAGTGGCGACGCGAATTCACTCAGCGGTTGCTTGTAACGACGTATGACGAGGCACCCATTAACTGTGAACATCACTGCGAACGGACGTACAAACCCGTCCTAATTCCGTTTTGGGATTGACTTGATTTCTACAGTAGGTATTGTAATATCTGAAGTAGGTTGGTGATGCCGGAGTACCGCGTTTCTTGTAGGGCTATACAGACTGCGGATTAGGAAAAACATGACTCTACGTTACAACGTGTTACGTGATATACTGCAATAAACCGTATTTCGTGGTCTAAAATTTTATTTTTACACTGGTGTGCAAAGCCTATGAATGAAAGTAACTTTCGAATGTTGTTTCAGTGCAACGTAATATAGCTCGATGAAAATTGGACCATAGATAGAAAGAACTGCTACAATATATTACAGAAGGTAACTACAAAAAACATGCTACTGGACGAATAGAAATGGCACTTCTATTCAAAGATGGTAATTACTCTCAAGTCACCGCGATTTAAGAGGGTTCAAATGGCTCTGAGCAATATGGGACTTGACTTATGAGGTCATCAGTCCCCTAGAACTTACAGCTACTTAAACCTAACTAACCTAAGGACATCACACACATCCATGCCCGAGGCAGGATTCGAACCTGCGACCGTAGCGGTCGCTCGGTTCCAGACTGAAGCACCTAGAATCGCTCGACCACTTCGACCGGCGATACAAGAGGGTCCCATGGGCATTATGAATAGTGTGACATGGTTCTTAATGGATATGTAATCATCACGGCCGGCCATACGTGCTCTGCAAAGTAGTCCCATGTTGGCCACAAAGTTGGTAAGGAGTTCTTGCGGCAGGGCTTTAAATTCCTCCAATAGCGCGGTTGACGATTGCTGGATGGCCGCTGGCGCTTGTGACGTGCTGCAATACGTCTCTCCGACGCGTCACACGTGTGTTCCATGTGATTCAAGTCGGGGAATCGGGCAAGCCAGCCCATTTGCTGAATATCCTCTCGTTCGAAGAGCTACTCCAATTGCGGTCGAGCTTGTCATCCATAAAAATACAGATACGGCTGAATGTACCCCTAAGAAGACGCACATGGGTAATGAGTGTCGCAATAACGGTGGCTTGTGAGTGTAATGTGTTTGAAGATCTTGAAGTTAACTGCGCACATTGCAACATTATGCCTCCTCCGACGAAACTGATGATTTTTCCCACCTCTCTCAATATTAGGGTACATGCAGCACTGTCGAACATGATCGTTTCTCCAGTCTTCTGTAAATAATTCGTGACAATGTTGTACAACTAGCGTTACAGACAGACAATGTCGTCCTTCAGCTTCAAGCATCCATGACCAGTGGCACAGCACGAGGATAGGCAACGGGGAAACAAACGGGAGGGAGGCAAGCGTGGAGCCGACAACCACTAAATCGAATTCTTTGGAGCGACGACGGAGTATCGTACGTTGATTACGGACCACGGCATTTCCGCGGTGGGACGCACGCACGCCGCAGCTGCGGAGGCGGTAAGCGAGCAGCCGATCTGTCTTTCCACTCATCCCCTGCCTAGCAGCTCACACTGACCACTCAGAGTGTCAACAACTTGGGTGCCGTGTCTTGATAGCGAATATCATCATAGGACAGCTATACTTAGTTCCTTGGCGAAAATATTATGGCTGCTTTCCACAGCTACCGTCTGCCAGGACGTCTTGTAGCGACATATAAAATTGATGCATGCGATAAAGTCGTTGCCCTGAGAATTCAAAGCTGATTCCCGTCTCCATCCCCTAAAAATGTTAGTGACTGCTCTGTAATGCTTACGTCAAGACTGAAGATAAGTTATTTAAAGGGTACTTCATAAGATCTCCGGACAAAATAGGCCAGTCCCTCCTCCTAATAGAGCACATTGATAGTTCTGTAACGATGAACAATTGGACTGGCACCAGGCGGTAATAACGAAGACTGGAATTGGAAAACGTTTTAAATGCCGTTTTCTCTCAAGAACATTATTCGGTGCTGTTGTGTTGCTGGTATTCTGTTACGTGGTGCTAAACTTAATCCAAGTACTAATCCATGCAGAAAGTATTTCAAATATCCGTTAGTAAAGGACGCGTGGTCTTTGCGTCAGGCTGTCCTACCCTCTGCAGTTCCAAAATTTAAAGATACATTGTTTCAGCTGATTACATTTCTATTAGTTAAAAACCTAGTCTGTTTCTGTGCTTGAATCACCATAAATAAAACATAGTATCTCAGTATTAATGGCACTTTTAACAAACACTTTCTTACCATAGTTGAATAAAGAATAGTAGTTGATTCTAGTGAAGAAGAAACAGCCAGGTTCATCCTCAGACGGCTTTTCACGTTTGTATTACATATGTTGTTTACACTAGTATCTAGCTTTTCTTTTCAGCAACTAATAAAACCAACAAAAAATGTAATATCAGCGTGAAAAGTCGTCTAAAGATAAACATGACAGTTCGAAACGGGTAACGGCGCGATTTGTGTAAATAAGTAGCATTATTAATAATGGCTGGTTGCTGTTTTCCCCTTTACATGAGTCGTTTTATAAAAAATGTCTTACCGTCACTGATTACCAGTAAGTTTCTTGATATTACGCTCAGAACTCTCTTCACAAACCATTTATTTTCTAATTTGGCTTATTCTTTTCCGTGATGCAGTGCACGGCATTATTCTGTGGTGTCTCTTCTCCACATTTTGGATTTTTTTTTCCATTCTCCTGGCAAACGTCAGGTTTGCGACTGGGAACGTATTCCATTTCCACTCTATTTTTTATGGCGCTTCACCGCTGGCGTAGGTCATGGCAGTGAAGTGGTATGACCGTACCGCTCGTTTGTATAGAATCACCACAGTATGGCGTGCCGACGTGGACGTGGAAACGTGACAGAAAGGTAGCAGAAAGCTAGCGTGTGTGGACGTTCTCAGGGCCACAGCGTGAACAAAGATACCCGATTTGTTGGTGTATCGACGCGGACCGTCCAGTGTGTCTGCAAAGAGAGGTATACCACTCCCAGCCAAGAAAAAAAAAAAAAAACTCGTAAGAACCGTGGTCGTAAAAAGTCCCTATTTGATGGATAGTTGAGTCGTTGTCGAGTGTCACACTTCGTCAATGACAGTGACTTCCAAATGCGGCTGGAACTGTTACAAAAGCCCACGGTCCACTGAGCGTGTTTAATGGGCCAAACAACACAATAGCCGAGTGAAAACGCTCAGTGTGAGGCGACGACTCGCAGCTTTACCCCTTCTAAATTACGCAAGGTGGCGTGTGCACCGGCGACCCGGTGACGTATTTAATTCAGTGTGTGGCGAGTGTAGTTCAGACCAGAAGTGGTTCTGTCACGTTTTGGGGAAGTTTTCCACGCCATGACTCGGGACCTCTCATTCAGTTTACTATGAACATTGCTCAGGATGTCTATTTCGACATCCCCGTTGAGAAAACGTCCCCTTTCTTCTGCATCTTGGTGATTAAAACTCACATCTTCCAAGACAACAACAGCCGTTTGTGGTTTGAAGAACACCAAAGCACCCTAACGCACCTATCGACTTACCAGCTAAATTATTCGATCTTGATATTGAAGCAGAAGATAAAACGTAGCACTCAATATCCCCGCAGTTGGGAAGCTCTCCGTCATATAGTCATCAATGAGTAGTTTCAGCATGGATACGGCACATTTTAAGAAATTTGTGTATGCTCCTCCTCCTTGAACTTAAGATATTACGACAGTTGGAGGCAATGTTAGACGGTATTAGCGAAATGTCTCGTATGGGAGACGAAGGTAATAAATAAGGAAACGGACATCTTCCGCACGTAAGGTGACCGTAGACGTCCACGTTCTGGCCCTAGACTGGCCAATCGGCCCCAACCGACCGCCGTGTCATCTTCTACCACCACGAATCGAACTCGGGTACCCTTCATCTGTCGGCTACGGAGGCAGACACCTTCAGAAGACTGGTGGTATTTTAATACAATTACTTTTTCTGAGGTGTTGTTTATACTACTGTATCACAAACCGAAACGGAATTAATGTACATTACCTGAGTAATGTAAACAGTATTTAAGTGTTCTGCATTACTTGATGCCGGAAAATAACCTGCAGTGCTTCGAAATGTCTCGTTTATCTTATAAAATGAGTAATCCATCAACGTTGTGTGGTTCATATATATATATATATATATATATATATATATATATATATATATATATATATATATATATATATATATATATATATGAAGTCCCTCCCAGGAGACTTCACGCTAATAACGCGCAACATCACTTCTAGCCTTGATAATGGCCTCAGTTTGGGTAGGAAGAGACTCCAAGTTTCTTCACCTATGTAGCCCTGTGAATATAGGTGTTCTCGTTTTGAAACATAAGTATGTCTAAAGCATGAAGTTTTAAATTAAAATGGCAACACTCGGCCACGGAGAATGTGTAAGTAAACATTCTGGCTCATATTCACAGTGTTGGCTTAAATGCCTCATTCAACATTGAAAATCATGGGAATTTATATGCAAATGACCCGACGCCCGGCTCCAGAATATAGCGATTTGAAATTTGACAAACAAGATCACAGTGAAAGCAAATGATCAAAAGATTAAAACATCTACGTTTTTAATATGAGCAGTGCATATATAAATCTTATAGCCAGTTCGACTGGGAAGACATGGCTCCATAACTGGGCAGCTAGGGGAGGGCATTGATTATCTCATCACACCACTAGATGTTGTCAGTTTTGCATGAAGGCATGTGTGGCAGATGCAAGACCGGTATGATGCATGGAACACCTTGTTGTTGGTGTACTGGAGAATTGACAGCCTGCAGCATTCATCTTCTATGTTCCGCGGCTGTGCCTACTTGTTCCTCCTCCTGTGCTGGCTGATAGCTGGCCTTACTCCGTCAGGTCGCGCTCTGTATTCCTATGCTTGCGCTCCTGGCAACTAGTATTAACGTTAATTGTCTCGCATAAGCGGTGTTTGCATATTTGCTGGCTGAGGTTAGCCTCCGTAGGCGAGTGCTCAGCGCACTTGACAGATGGAGGGGACCCGGGTTCGATTCGCGGTGGTAAAAGATGATACGGCGGTCGGTCGGAGCCGATTGGCCAGTCTAGGGCCTGAACGTGGACGTCTACGGACAATAAGGTAACTACATTCAACATAGTGGGAAATACGTCAGAAAGAGACTATATGTACTGGCATGACAACGGGGTCTGCCTCAAAATTCGAAATCTGAGCTGACAACGGGCTGGCATGCCAACAGAATACAAAATCACAAGCCCTTCTGATTCTTCTGATTCCTCTGACTCTGCATTGCTAACTCTCTGACTGCTCATTATCTCCTCACCGTTTCCTCACTGTTCAACTCCATGACTAGCCATTTTCTGATTGATCTCTCACTGTCTGTCTGCATGAATCTCTATTTGGCTGCTCCTGCTTAACAGTTTCGTTACTCATATCCCTCACTCTGTCCTCTGGCTTCCTGAATTTTCCATCGTATCGGCATGGTGATAAGTGGATCCAACTTGGAAGGCTACGCAATGGCTAATGAACATAATGGAGACACGCCTCCCAGTCCTTGTACACGGAAAAAATTTCCGACCTTGCGGTGACGGACATGTAACCCATCTTGTTCTGAAGTGATCCATATTATGGCAGTTCCCAGCTCTGGCTGCAATCTTCTCAGCGGATTGCTTAAAGTAGTTCTTCGCTTCAGCTACTTACTAACTGCTCTTACTACAGTAATACGGCTATCGTTGTTCACTTCTTACACAAAATTGTTGCGATGGCTTTGTATTACAAAGCAATATTGTGTTAAGCATGTTTAATATTTGCATCAATGTAGTCCTACAGAATTTCGCTAAAAATGGTTCCACTACTTTTCAAAAATTAAGAAACACAGAAATATTTTGAAAACAACGTCTGTAACAGTAAAAATAATTCCAGGAGTACATCAACGGACTCGTAAACGGCCGTTTCTCTTAACATTCTATACTGATGGTCCTGTGGTTAACGTTGTAGGGTTAGTGTGGCTATTCGCCGACTTTACTGTCGTCTACAGGAAGGCTGCACCGCCAAAAGACTGTAGCGAACTGCAAGAATAAGTCTCGAGGAAATTAGCAGTAACAAACTGTGCAGAAAAAGGAGTATCCATTCGCAACTACGCAGAGTGGGATGACCACATAAAACCAATTGTACGAAAAGCTGATTGCAGGCTGAGAGTCATTGGGGAAATGTTGAAAAGTGTAATTCATCCACGAAAGAAGCGGCTCACATAACACTTACTCTTGCGATTCTTGAGTATTGTTCATCGGTATAGGACGCTTATCAAGTCTGATTAATGTAAGAGCGGCGCGTGTAGTAGTAGGATCGTTTACTCTGCGCGAAATCATTACAGAGATACCGACGAACTCCACTGGCAAACGCTACGGGAAAAAATTTTCGCCTGGTGGAGAGGTCAGTTGTTGAAATTCTGATGGTATGCGTTCCAAGAGGAGTCGGTCAACGTATTACCTCCTCCCACGACTCGAGTAATGACCACAACGATGAAATGAGAGCTTCTACAGAGGTTTGTTCATCCCACGAACAACAAAACGTGAAAGAGTTAAAGGTACATAAAATGCTCTTGACCACATGCCGTAAGGCGAAACTTCCTGACAGGTTAAAACTGTGTGCCGGACCGAGACTCGAACTCGGAATCTTTGCCTTTCGCGGACAAGTGCTCTACAATCTGACCAGGAGAGCTTCTGTAAAGTTTGGAAGGTAGGAGACGAGGTACTGGCAGAAGTAAAGCCGTGAGGACGGGATGTGAGTCGTGCTTGGGTAGCTCAGATGGTACAGCACATGCCCACAAAAGGCAAAGGTCCAGAGTTCGACTCTCGGTCCGGTACACAGTTTTAATCTGCCAGGAAGTTTCATATTAGCGCACACTCCGCTGCAGAGTGAAAGTCTCATTCTGCATGCCGTAAGGTGGTTTGCGAAGTATACACCATCTGAACAGTATCCGTACACCTATTCTCCGTTTGAGGAGTGGTATCGGCCAGAATCCATTGCCTCATAGATGCTGCGTTATGACACTGTGCATTGTCATGCCGGTACAACCAACCATCGTCTCAGAACTATTCCTCTACTCTACGCAGCAAACAGTGCTGTAAAAAGTGTTCATGTACTTTCACATTTTGCGTGTCTCAACCTAACCACGGAAAACGCACCCCTCCCTTAACCTCCAGCGTACTGGTTTATACAGGGTGTTAAAAAAAGGTACGGCCAAACTTTCAGGAAACATTCCTCACACACAAAGAAAGAAAGTATGTTATGTGGACATGTGTCCGGAAACACTTACTTTCCATGTTAGAGATCATTTTATTACTTCTCTTCAAATCACATTAATCATGGAATGGAAACACACAGCAATAGAACGTACCAGCCTGATTTCAAACACTACGTTACAGGAAATGTTCAAAATGTCCTCCGTTAGCGAGGATACATTCATCCACCCTCCGTCGCATGGAATCCCTGATGCGCTGATGCAGCCCTAGAGAATGGCGTATTGTATCACAGCCGTACACAATACGAGCACGAAGAATCTCTACATTTGGTAGCGGGGTTGCGTAGACAAGAACTTTCGAATGCCCCATAAATGAAAGTCAAGAGGGTTGAGGTCAGGAGAGCGTGGAGGCCATTGAATTAGTCCGCATCTACCAAGCCATCGGTCACAGAATCTGTTGTTGAGAAGCGTACGAACACTAGGACTGAAATGTGTATGTGCTCCATCGTGCATGAACCACATGTTGTGTCGTAATTGTGAAGGCACATATTCTAGCTGCACAGGTAGTATCCCTATGAAATCATGATAACGTTCTCCATTGAGCGTAGGTGGAAGAACATGGGGCCCAATCAAGACATCACCAACAATGCCTGCACAAACGTTCACAGAAAATCTGTGTTGATGACGTGATTGCACAATTGCGTGCGGGTTCTCATCAGCCCACACATGTTGATTGTGAAAATTTACGATTTGATCACGTTGAAATGAAGCCTCATCCGTAAAGAGAAATTTACACTGAAATGAGGATTGACACATTGTTGGATGAACCATTCGCAGAAGTGTACCCGTGGAGGCCAATCAGCTGCTAACAGTGCCTGCACACGCTGTACATGGTACGGAAACAACTGGTTCTCCCGCAGCACTCCCGTACAGTGACGTGGTCAACGTTACCTTGTACAGCAGCAACTTCTCTCATGCTGACATTAGGGTTATCGTCAACTGCACGAAGAATTGCCTCGTCCATTGCAGGTGTCCTCGTCGTTCTAGGTCTTCCCCAGTCGCGAATCATAGACGCCGATCAATTGCTTCGAACGTCTTCCTGTCGGGACTCAAATGGGCATCTGCCAACTCCACATCTGTAAACATTGCACTGACTGCAAAACCACGTTCGTGATGAACACTAACCTGTTGATGCTACGTACTGATGTGCTTGATGCTAGTACTGTAGAGCAATGAGTCGCATGTCAACAGAAGCACCGAAGTCAACATTACCTTCCCTCAATTGGGCCAGCTGGCAGTGAATCGAGGAAGTACAGTACATACTGACGAAACTAAAATGAGCTATAACATGGAAATTAAGCGTTTCCGGAGACATGTCCACATAACATCTTTTCTTTATTTGTGTGTGAGGAATGTTTTCTGAAAGTTTGGCCGTACCTTTTTGTAACACCCTGTATATGCAGACTGAAGTGACGAATGAAGATTTGTACCAAAGACCGGCCTTCATTCAAATTTTCATTCGTTGGTTCAATCTGCATATATACATCATAGATGTTTACGAGTCGTTAAGGTATCTGAAACCGTATAGTTTCATTCCTCCGCTCTGAACTACTGGAACTACACGTGGCAACGTTCTCCAGGCATTTGCCAAATACAAACCCTTTCATCGGATTGCCACATCGTACAGCATGATTCTTGACTCCAAATCACTCGTCTGCATTCAGGCGCAGTCCAGTGGCGTCACATTTAACACCACCTCAAGCGTCACTTAGCATTGATCACAGAAGTGTGTGGCTTTCAACGAGCTTTCCATTCATTGTACTCCATTCTTTTTAACTCCCTACGAGCAGTCATTGCACTACCTGTAGTGCTGGGGATGCTTTGGAGTTTAAAATTCCTTCCGCTGATTTCATGCGATTTTTTTACAACCACCATTCGCACTGCTCGATGATCCATGCCTGCCTAGTCTTTTTTAGATGTGTTGCTGATGGATTTGTTACTGAGATAACATCCCGTGACTAGTCGACATTCGAAGTCACTGAGCTCTTTTGGCGCACACTTCGCCTTCTGGCAACGGAATACTCCCGTTGGTGGTTTCGTCGCTCGTGACGTTGAGTGCTCAATTCCGCATTGCATACAGATATTCGGATACTTCTGATGAGATAGTATAGCTCGAGACGTTTTTGTGAAAGTACTGAAGTTTGAGAAGTTCCAATTTCAAATTTAATTTTTTGATTTACGTGCGGAGGGCTGCTTAATTTCGGAGATAGTTTATTATCAAGTGGCGATGAGAGACTGTAGTAACCAAAAGAATTTTGTTTTACGGAATGTTGTTGTCGTTGTCGTCGTCGTCGTCGTCGTCGTCGGCCCAGAGACAGGTTTGATGGAGCTCTCCATGCTACTCTATCCTGTGCAAGCTTCTTCATGTCAGACATGTGTCCGAAAATACTTACTTTCCATGTTTGAGCTCATTTTATTACTTCTCTTCAAATCACATTAATCATTGAATGGATACACACAGCAACAAAACGTACCAGCGTGACTTCAAACACTATGTTACAGGAAATGTTCAAAATGTCCTCCGTTAGCGAGAATACATGCATCCACCCTCCGTCGCATGGAATCCCTGATGCGCTGATGCAGCCCTAGAGAATGGCGTATTGTATCACAGCCGTCCACAATACGAGCACGAAGACTCTCTACATTTGGTACCGGGGTTGGGTAGACTTCTGAATCTGTTTATTGTATTCATGCTTTGTCTCACTCCTCGATTTTTACCCTCAGTGCTTCCCTCCAATGCGAAACTGATCATACCTTTACGCCTCAGAACATTTTCTACCAACCGATCCCTTCTTCTAGTCAAGTTGTGAACATAAAATACACAAAATTATTTTCTTCAGAAGCGCAGTAGATGTATGATGCACATCCCACGTTACGAATGCTTTGCCGGCATGGTTGTTACTCGTCGAAGACCAGTACTGTCTGCGTGGCTGAAACATGCGGTGCCGTATCAGTTAGGCTTTACTCCTGACTGCACTGCGTTTCCTCCGTTGGGTATTCTATTCCTTTTGGTTTTCAAGATCAGAATTCTCGACTGCACGTGTAAGTACAGTGGATGATGTATGACGAAAACAGACTGCACGTTGAGACTAACCATGTTTCACTCTGTGCGTAACGTACATGCGGTCTCAAAATAAATGTAGAGATCATCAAGTGCGGGAGACTGCGAACGTGGAACGATGAAAGCTGGAAGAGACACTGGGGGTGTTGCAATTACGCCGAAATTAGTCCTTTGGTTGATTCGATCAATACCTTCAATTAAAACAGTTACATCGAGCAGCCACGTAACTATATTTTATCGTTTGCCAACCAGCTTAATGAAGATCGTAACATGCCGCCCCCATCTTTCAGTATTACGTTTCTCGTATTAAACTGAGTCGACGTCTGAAATGCTCGCCAATTCAACTTTTCGGAGCTAACACGGATCTAAACTGACCTGGAAATTGTAAAGTTCTTAATCTAATTCAAACAATTGAGCTGCCTGGAACAATAGTCTCGGCGACATGCACGAATGTTTAGACGTTAATAAGGCCGCCTTGAAACATGTTAAGTTTATGCCAAGCTAATCGATTTGTTCTGCTGTGTTAAAAAGAGTCAGAATGAAAGAGACTTTTTACTCGTTTTGATTCTAGGAACCGTTCGCAAAGCTTGCGAAATTATTTCTGTTAAAGTCTGTGTTGGTATACATCATAGTGCCAACATTAGATATTAGAAATGTTCTCCGCTTAATTCTACAAAACCACGCACTTAATGGATAGTGGCCCCTCGCAGTGTAATAAACACACCGGTCCGTGTAGAAGAGTATTGCAGGCTTACATAACGAACTCATAGAGCGTCCTTGCGCTGGGAATGTCTGCTGCATAAAAAATTAGTTGTAGGTTACTCCACAGCAAGTAATGTGACTGAAGCAGGAGGTACTGAAAAGCAGTGGACCTAGTCGTCCAGTGTCTATCCATTTGCAATGGCGGACGTCACCTAACGTATCTCGAACAGTGTTACTGAAATGAACAGGGCCTCATCACTCATGAACCACACGTTATTGTTATTTGCAAGGGCACATCCAGTAACAAGGCTAGAAGAGTTTTCTAAATAACATCTTTATGGTTACGACATAGAAGACGTACTGACAGTACGTAAGTTACTTGCAATAGCAGCTTGAACTACTGCTGGTATCTAGCCTGTATTGTACCGTGACGTTTTTCATCCTCCCACAAATGTTTGTGCATGTATGCGTGTGTAATCTCGAGAGGACACTTTGAGCATATGTTGTTTCTAATTTTCAAAATGATTTTCATTAAGAACTCAAAAACGATGACGTCCCCGAAATAAATTATCGTATACTAGGTATCTGCCCGCAAGGTTAGTAAAATTACTTGTGGTACACCCTTTGATATTTTGTCTGTTTACATGAACTGCGTTTCATTTAATAAATTAATGAAATATTTAGGGCACAGTTCATACAAGATAATATTTAGCTTATACTAGGAACCAACTGTTAATACTTGCATCACAAGCAGTTTCCCTGCAGGTAGCCCAAAAGTTTGAAGCATTAGTTCGAAAGAATGTTACGATAGTTCCTCGGAAAGGGACACTGTCCAGTTCATTACCCTAATCCGACATTATGATCAGTCTTGGGACGACGACGTTCTTAACGGGATGTTAATCCCTATCCTTCTTTCCTTCTGAATTTCACAGCAATTTTCTATTTTCCTGTATGCGTCACAGTATCGTCCGCTAATTGTCATGCAATTCATCTATATTACACCTGAAATATATGAACTGCGTTCCATGAGAGCGGGCCAGTATTCTGGGGAATTAAAATGGTAATTCACAGCAAAATTGACCATCTACTAGATCACATGGTTTCAGATATAAACGCTTGTAGATGTTTAACAAAATTAAATCTTTCATAAAGATAATATAAATTCTTAATTGTTGTTACAAATGCATAAAAATACATAGAAATAATTTCTGCTTGTAATGTATTAAGTATATGCGTTCATGGATCAAAGAATCATGCAAACAGTTGTTGCTTGCTAGCTGTACTACTACGTCGAAAAAACCAACAATGCTGTGCTGTTCCTGCACATGTCGTCAAACGGAACGTTCAGATTAAAAATGCAAATGGAAATCTTACTGATTTCTCGCAACAAGTTACAAACGCGACATTTCGGAATTTGTGCTGGGAAAGGTCATCACTGATAAACATCAGCAGCTATAGCGTCGTTGCGTAAACTGTAAACGTACACTGTGTGTACATATTCTGCATTACTGGAAAAGTATTTGGTGACCACTCGCACGAGAAGCAGCTGAGTGCTATTTTCTCTGAACCGAACGCGTTCATATAGTCGCTGCAAGCAATTGTGAAGTGGAAATTCGACAGTAAGGGCCACTCCTGTGTGGCAGCTCGCATATGCCCCATTATTTGTTGTTTTGTCCTGAAAACTTTTCCACCGTTGAAACTTCATGGCAGATTAAAACTGTGTGCTGGACCGAGACTTGAACTCGGGTCCTTTACCTTTTGCAGACTAGTGCTCTACCAAGCACGACACACGACCAGTCCTCGCAGCTTCAATTCTGCCAGTACCTCGTCTCCTACCTTTCAAACTTCACAGAAGCTGTTCTGAGAAGTTTGGAAGATAGGAGACGAGGTACTGGCAGAATTGAAGCTGTGAGGACGGGTCGTGTGTCGTGCTTGGGTAGCTCAGTTGGTAGAGCACCTGCCCGCGAAAGCCAAAGGTCCCGAGTTCGAGTCTCGGTCCAGCACACAGTTTTAATGTCAGGAAATTTCATATCAGCGGCGCACACTCCGCTGCAGAGTGAAAATATCATTCTGGTTTCCACCGCTATCTACTATGGTACCAAAACAAGTGTCTTCGACTACACAGCTCCGTTAGGAAATGAGAAGAGCCAAGGAAGGAAGATTGATGAGAAAAACACAAAAAATTTTAAATGTCATCGGAGCAGCGCAGTCTATTTTCTAATCCTAGACCCACAGGTATCGTCCATGCATAATTAGGGCATGCATGAATAATCATTAAAATACACTTAAAAGTTGTATCCTTTCGTTGATACTGCTTCCTATTCACACGATTCGTTTACCATAAGTCGTCTAAGCTGTGCATTAAAACATATCTACATTGAATCTTTCGTCGGGTGAGCTTTTGACGTTCGTTAACCACTGGTTTCACTATCCGATAACATGCAGTTCTTGTAGTTTTGACATGACAGGTATGATTTCCTGTGAGCAGTATTCCCAACGCTTTCCGGAGCCGTCAACAGTTGAAAAAAGAAATAAAAGCGCGGTTAGATCGTCACAATATATATACGGCACAGGTAAACTGTTAAGTTTTTATGCTGAGCGTCAATGCCACTACCCGCACTACCATCAATCATACCATTCAATGCAGGTTTAATAAATTCTTTTGTTATCATCTAGGAAGAACATGTTGTAATGAAGCACATGCAATGTCTTTTTGCACATAAGATCCGGTCTGAGGTAAAGATTTTGCGTTATTTCAGTTTCACATAAGTAATCTACCTAAATTTTACTGACAAATACATTTCTTTCCATATGAGTTACATGCCCTGCTGCAGCAGGGAAAAGGAAGGGAATCATTGGAAAAATGCTGCTCTTGGAGCGTAAATAATGGCAGTGTGTCCCTGTTTAAAAGACTCTTACTGAAAAGTGGGGGTACTAGCTACCTCATTCTATCTCCTTTCTTCAGCCTCTTTGAAGTTTTCGTAAATATTTGGCATGAGAAGATACTCGCGCTTTGTTATCCTGAGAGAGTATAAAACAGTGTTGCAGAGACGGAAAAGTAATGAGTACTTGAAGATAGCTGACACTGGTTGTGGTGCAGAAGTAGCGATGGAGACAATGGCAATGTGAGAGAAAGCGGGAGTGGCAATTGAACATAGTTAGCAGTGACAGAACGATGCTAGGAAAAGAGTGAAGGAAACTGCCGGGGGGGGGGGGGGCGAAGTGGTGTGGGGAGGACAATAAAGACTAAAGGAAATGGAAGTGTGGAAGTGAGTGACAGCCAGTGATAACGAGAGACGGAGTATGTGACGACGGTACGACGAGAGAGGGATAAGAAACAACAGCAGTAGGAAGGAAGGAAGAAAGAATGAGTTAAAAGCAGTAAGAGCGAGCAAGAGGGAGAGGAGACTGCAGTAGTAGGACAGAACGAAGGGGACCATGGCTATGACTCAAGAGACGATCACAGAGAGACACAGGCAGATAACGATAATGACAATGAACTTGGATGGATAAGAGGGTGAGAAAGGTCGACTAGGACTGGATGGGTACTAGATACTTAGCGATGGACTAAAGGATGTGGGCGGGTCACAGTTAGGGCAACTTGCCGGAGTTTGAGGTGAGATGCATGTCAAAAAAAGTGCAAATATCCGCATGGGAAAAATGCTTTGGAAAATTTTTAAAGGTGCTGAGGAAGCTAGAAGAATGCAGCTGATATCCCACTTTAAAGTCAGTATTTTCATATAAACGTATTCAAAATTTTTGTGCTCCAATGGGAGCACTTTTTGCTGATACATTATTTTCTACTTACTAATAATTGTGTATCTCGTTACAATAGGGGCTACCTATCATACAGTATACACAACAATATTAAGAGCACTTTGGTATTGGGAACATACATGTTGTTAATACGTCTGAAATCCTATTTCATCTGTCTTTCGTTCAGAAATATGTCGTTAACGTGAATTTCACAATCCTCCATACCCATTTACCCAGTAGTGTTGGTGACGGACGAGTTGCGCACGTGGTAACTTGTCTGTCGTACTCCGGTCTCACGTTCTGTAATACATCGTTAAGACAGGTTCCATTATCACTACGTGTTTACTAATGAGTGTAGGTGACAAATGACTTCGCTGTAACACACTAACTTGCTTCAGCATGCTGACAGCGCGTGTTTGACGTTATCAGTGCTTAAACTAATTGCACTGTAACATGATAGCAACTTAAGTAGTTTAGTTGTTGAACCATGATTACGGATTTGGCTTCATACAATAAGAAAGCGCAGTCTTCAAAAAACTGTGACGAAGTTCACAGAATCGTATCGTGGGATTTCATAGACGTAATGGAGACTGGGAAATTTTGTTTTCCGTACTGTACTGTATGAGTATCAGAGAAGTCATATATTGCTGAAACGCCATGAAAAAAAGGTACTGTTTACATGAATGGTACACTGCGAAAGGTTTTTGAACTCTAGCAATACCAGTGTATTTTCAATAACATGTATTAGTTGGGGCGGGGGTTCTTCACGCCCACCAGTAAGTAAGTAAAATCATTAACTGTCGTAGGTAAGTATAAATAAAAAAATTAAAACATTTATCGAATGTGGTAGAAGACTTTATTAAGGACAAATATTTTTTCATAATTTGAAAATATAAAGTACCTCACTAAATTATAATATTTTTCAAAACGTAGTCATAAAGTAACCACCCCCCCCCCCCCCCCCACACACTCCACCCCACTGATATTTCGAGGGTCAGTTAAAATGAAGGGTAATATCTTAACGTTTCTTCTGTGGCTGTGCGATGATGTGGCTGGATCTTGCAAGAAATTTAAGAACGTTGAAAATGGTGGGGGTCGAACCGAGAGCCTTCTGACTAAAAAGATATTTTTCAATTTTCTGGATATAAATGGGGGGGATTGTAGTTTGGTGTAAGCAGGGATTTGTATTGGAAATTTCATTTAACTCGGCCAAAGTTAAGGGAATTAAACATGATGAGGTTGGAACTGAGAACCTTTTGACTGAAAAGATGTTTGGTAGTTGTAATATCTTTTGATGTTACAAAACAGGACACGTATGCTGTTCAAGACTTCGGCCTGCATCAGAGCTGTTTCTGATGTAGGGAAATCGCTTAAAGTGAAAGTAGGCTCGAGTAATTGGGGTGTGGCCTTGAATTGGGCTGAAAAATACGATTTCCCCCACTGTTGTGGTTGACGAGGATATGCTGCAATATTCACTGAAAAAGCTTCTCACATTTCTGGAAGTCACTTGCTTGCAATTGTTGGTTAGGTGCAGGCCTACATGATGAGGTTGGAGCTGATGACATATTTGAATCTGATGTTTGTTCATTGCAATATAAGCAAGAAAAGTCGTTTCGGCACTTCATTTGTGCGAGGTCTGCGAGGATTCCGTTGCATGAGGTAGAATGGGCTCGTAACAATATCAGTTGGACCAAAATGGTTCAAACGGCTCTAAGCACTATGGGACTTAACATCTGAGGTCATCAGTCCCCTAGACCTACAACTATTAAACCTAACCAACCTAAGAACATTACACACATCCATGTCCGGGGCAGGGTTCGAACCTGCGACCGTAGCAGCACCGCGGTTCCGGCTTGAGCCCTTAGAACCGCTCTGACACAGCGGCGCGCGAGTTAGACCCTAGACGACAGGAAAACCATGGCCTGGTCAGAAAAGACCCGATTTAAGTTGGTAAGAGGTAAAGGTGAGATGAGCTTGTGGCGCAAACCCCACGAAGCCATGGACCCAAATTTTCAAGACATAAGCTGGTGGTGGCTACATAATGGCGTGGGCTGTGTCTACATGAAATGGACTGCGTCCTCTGGTCCAACTGAACCGATAATTGACTGGAAATGGTTATGTTCGGCTACTTGCAGACAATTTGCAGGCTTTCACGGACATCATATTCCCAAACAACGATAGAATTTTTTTATGGATGTCAATGCGCCATGTCACTGTTCCACAACTGTTGGCGATTGGTTGGAAGAACGTTTTGGCATTTCGAGAGAATTATTTGGCCACCCAGATCGCCCAACATGAATCCCATCGAACATTTATTGGACATAATTGAGAGGTCAGTTTGTTCTGAATCTTCAACACTTTCACAGTTATGGATGGCTGTAAGGGTAGCATTTCTCTATATGTTCGCAGAGGTTTCCATGCCAAATCGAGTTTGTGCACTACGCCGTTCCAAAGACGGTCCGACACAATATTAGGAGGTATTAAGATTTGTCACTTCATTGTACAGTCTTCATAGATACGAAGCATTTCTACCTTCTATTCGTTGGTGTACACTGTACTAATATAAACCTTCAACTGAAGACCGATGACTGAATAATGGGTGTGTATTGCATTTAATTATTGGAAATTACAATAGGCGGAAGAGTTGGGCCATCTCGGGTACCTGCACTGTGTATTAGAACAGGACATTAAAGGCCAACTTTAAGTTTTTAATGTCATGTTTACATGAATGGTACACTGCGAAAGGTTTTTGAATAGAGCTTGAGGAGAGGAAACGGATAAACGAATTGAAAGTTACAGGGTGCCGTTTGAAGAAGATATACTGCTGTTCACATGTCCATAACGCGCAAAGTCACAAGAAAGGTAGTCGTGCTTGTTAATGCCCCCGTGACTGTTAAACAACATTGAATAGGCAATATTTTTATTTCGTTTCAGAGCAAAAACTTACTTGGGGCTGTTAAGATACATGGAACAATCTGAAAATCTCGGGAAAAGGCATTGAGGATGAAATGACAGAGATCTTACCTATAGAGTGTCTTCATCAACAGTTTGTCTTCCCGCTCTCGATGCGCGACTGGAACAGGAAGAGAAGTGACACTGGGATTTGAAGTACTTTTTGCCACACACCGCATCTTGGCTTGCAGAATATGTGGGAGCGGAAGAAAGGACGCTGTTGTTGTGTTGTTGACCTCATAGGGCATAACGAGTTACAGGTTCCACACATCGACGAACTTTACGGCTGCTCCTCTCAGCGTCAGGAATAATGGCCAAGCACGTCGTCCATCCATGGCTTACGAAACGATGTCGCTTTCCGGCAGGAGTTAAAAGATAATCATCTTGGCGTCGGTACTTAGTGGGAATATAAAACTGTTGAATAGTCAGGACTCGAACTGAGCAGTTAAATCTACACCGTGTTTTAATTTGACAGCACGTTGCTTAGTAGCATAAAATCTACTGTAAAGAAAAAGGCTTGTTCAGTAATAATAAAATATCAATAGAGAGAATAAACTTCGTTACTCAATATCAAAACCTACTTTTCTCCAGAGCGTGCGAACTATTATGAAAAATAAAAGTAGGTTGCAAGCACGCAAATGACGTGTTTGTCTAGAAGCAAGATAAATTATGTGTGAAGCAGATGATGATCAGCTGCCAGGGGAGAGGGCGAGGGGGGAGGGAGGGAATCATTAACCAGCGTGATTGCCATTTGCGTCACTCGGTTCGTTATGAAGATATGAAAAGCAGTTACGTCTTTTTAGACAGCAACCTATAGTTTTTGTTCGATAATGCACACTCTCTCCTCAAGACAAAATGTCTCAGTGAACCAGTTCATGAAAACACGACACAAACTTAGTACGAAATTTACTTTGACTTCCGCGCAAAATGTTAGGTATAAATAATTCCTTTTGCTCCATAAAGAAATTCGACTTTAGAAAGTATAGTACATACACTGCTGTTACAGTTGTTATTAAGGTGCAGGGTTGGTAGCTTTACAGTAAAACAATCTGCAAATGGCACAAAATTAGTCATGTCTGTACCAATAATAAAACTTTAAAAATAGTCGTGTCTGCCTGTCTATTGGAACATACCATTCTCCAAAACTGCTAAATAAATCTTCGTGGGATTTTCATAGGTACCTTCAGCTTAGATTGGGCCAACTTACAGGATTTATTTAATCAGAATCGAAACACTGAAATAAAAAAATATACAATAGTGTAAAGTTGTAAATAAAATCATCTGCTCAGCTTAATATTTCGGATATTTAATTATCACATTGTAATGCACCAAAAAATCAATAGATGGCGCTCTTACTTTTTAAACTCAGTGCAAAGTGTATTTTCGCAAGTTAACGTCAACGACAGAATTAAGCGCCACACTCTTATCTTCACAAATACAAACTAACATTGAACTTACTGGCAAGGACAAATGGCTTTAATGAATTCGTTTTGTGTATTACAAACTCAAGGACGTTACTTTGTTTATGTCGATAGGTTTTATTTGTACTTTGGTGGAAATCGGTAAAGAGCAAGGATATTTGCAGGAAAACCAATATTTTCGGTTGGAATAGTTGCGCAAAATGTATATGCATTAGTACGAAAATCAGTATACCGACAAATGCAGTCAAATGATTTCGCATTTGATGTCAGTAGTACAGTATACAATGAGGCATCAACGCTTTAGGTGAGGGTGGAACTCGGTATAAAGGCAACCGGTTCCGTGCGATGTTATGTGCGTACGTGCCTTTACTGCAGATAAGAAACAGATACTATCAGTGACAGTAAATCTAGTGTACCCAAACAACAATTATGATAGTGCCACGCAGAAGCCAGCTATCATGCGATGAAAAAGAAAAAATCGGAACGTATAAGGAAATGAGTCTCTCATCGTCAAAATACCACAAACATCAAATTTAAAGTACAGTGGTTGATAACTTAGTTATTTTGGGCGCACGATGTAGACATGACGGGAAATATGACCAAAGTAGAAAGTTATCTGAGGCATAGTAAGGATTACTTTTGCACGAAGCAAGGGCCACAAACCGTTATTATTCTCAACTTGTTGCTGATTTACACTTGCCACTAACTGCCAAACGTCTATGGCATATATTTCGTCACATGGCAAACATCTTGCATTCAAGAAACGACTGTAGAAAGGCACACTTAACAGCCAAAGATAAGCAGACTAGATTGGAGTTTGCTAAAAAACATAATTCATGGACTTCAGAATGGGATAAAGTGAGCTTCAGTGATAAGACTTTAATGTAGATAGGCAGGATGGATTTCAGTATAATTGGCGTGATCTGAGAACAGAGAAGCAGATAAGAAGCAGGAGAAATTTCGGTGGTGGACGTGTTATTATTTGCCCAGCCTTATGCGCTGAAGGTACAGATGCATTGCTTGGCTAAACGCTAGAATGACCACCGTGAACACTGAGATGCTAGAAACAGAATTGATTAGAATTTGTGAGAACGTAGAAAACGAAAGAATGTTTCAACCAGGTAATGCATCTGTGTATGCTTCTTCTGGAACCAAAAAGTGGTTTGAAGATCAAGCTATCGATGTCTTGCCCTGGCCTGTACGTAACCCGGATTTGAACGCAATGGAAATTTTTTGTGGAATAATTGCGGGGTGTGTTTATCGCAATAGCCGTATGTGAGATGAAAAGAGCGACACGAGAAGAGAGGGCGACAGTTTCACTGCAGGTACTATAAGCCCAACAAAATGAATGCTGAAGAGAATTTTCGAAGTAACTAGTAAGAATGGAGGTTGGAAAAAGTACTAACAATGCAATAACACAACAGGACAGTAACTGCTTTTATGCCAGTTTTCATCTAGGAAATGCAAACTCCTTACTTTGACTCGTGTTCTGAAAGAAACTTCGTAATTGTGTTAAGATTTTTTTCTGTGTGGTATGTATCTACTTACTTCTGTTGAACACTGCCTTTATACTGATTTCTACTACTGTATTCGTTGTTAGGAAAAAAAGATTTCACTAAGTTTTCTTTGTGGGTTAGGTGTCTACCCATTACATTTAGATTTCATTTTGTTTACCAATAAAAATGCCTAGAAAACGGTAGTCTCCTTGAATACGTCAAAATCGCTAAAAGACTGAATACTATGCGGTCTCAAGAAACCAGTGAAAATCGTGAGGCGAGACTTGCTGCAGCTCGAGAACATCAGGCTTTAACTTATTCCTAGGAAACTCCTTTCGAAAGCGAGGCGCGACGTAACTCTATCAAGTATTTTCAGAAAGCAGGTTAGGCAATAGCAGTGAAATACATAACAAGTGATACAACCGTATAACAATCAATATTTGTAATGCTTACTTACAAGTGTTATAAACTGCCTAAGATGGCATACTGTCGTATTAAAATACACTATTGTACACATTGTCTAAGAGTCGATATATCTGGCAGAGCCTACTGCTTTGTTTCATTACTGAGTACACCGTCTTGACTGAATGACAGTTGGCTAAGAATCAAATTGTCTTGGTCAAAGAAATTCCTGTTACTAGCAGCTGACCTTCTTTTAGTCTGTGGACTCAGTGTCCGGTAGGATAGCAAAGGTTAGGAAAATTTATTTTCTTTGGTGGTTGTTACATCTTTGCAGTACCTGTTTATCTTAGTATACAATGAAGTTCCCAGAATGAGATTTTCACTCTGCAGCAGACTGTGCGCTGATATGAAACTTCCTGGCAGATTAAAACTGTGTGCCGGACCGACGCTCGAACTCTGGACCTTTGCCTTTCGCGGGTAAGTGCTCTACCAACTGAACTACCCAAGCACGACTCACGCCCCGTCATCACAGCTTTACTTCTGCCAGCACCTCGTCTCCTGCCTTCCAAACTTTACAGAAGCTCTCCTGCGAATGAAGTTGTTTGCTCATAAACAAAGAGTAACAAACCTCTCGATAATATTCGCTGCATCCATAAATATAAAATTCCAGCTAAACATTGATGTTGTTTAAAGTACGTATTAGTAGGTAAATATATTGCTATGTACGTGACATTAACACATGGCTAAATCTAAGTTGTCTAATTTTTCCTCAATTCAGAATTAATAAAATACATTGCAATTACTTTATCTACTCACTCATTAATTAACCAGTGAGGTTTGAAGCGATATTTATGATGTAAGTATTATTAGGCATGTAAATTGTGTTGTGTGTGTCGGAACATTACTTAAGAATAAGTGCAAACAACTGAGTCCAAAGACTAAACAAAAGGTCAGCTGCTTGCAACAGGAATATCTGTAACCAAGAGAATTTGATACTTAGCCAACTGTCATTTCGTCAAGATGGTGTACTCAGTAATGAAACAAAGCAGTAGGCTCTGCCAGAAATATCGACTCTTAGACAATGTGTCTAATAGTGTATTTTAATACGACACTAAGGCAATTTATAACACTTGTAAGTAAGCACGACAAATGTGGATTGTTATATAGTTATATCACTTATGTATTTCACTCTTACTGTCTAACCTGTTTTCAGAAAACACTTGATAATGGCCCTTTGAAGCCGAAATCATGATTGTGTAAGTGTAAATGTTACACTTTATTTAAACAACAGTGTAATGGCGGTACTGACTTCAAAGAAATAGTGACTTTTTATACCCTGAATCCCACGTGGTCCTAAAAATTTATCATTTCTCTTTAAACGTGTACAACTCCTGATGACCTTATGTTATTCCACGACCATAACTAAAGCACAAGGCCAGACATTTTATGTTGGGGGCAGTAACCTGAGTGTCAGTTACTTTTCGCATGGCAAGCTCTACATGGCTCTCTCCCATGTGAGTGAAACAAAAAAGCTCTTCTTTCATGTCCCGAAGAATGCTATTTTAAACGTTACACACAAAGAAGCTTTATAAATTAGAAATAAATTCTACGTGTAAAAAGTCTTAGGCACAGCTATAAATAATATACCACTACATCGACGAAGTTGGGTAGTACACAAATTGAGACACTTCTGCGCTATGCATAGACATTAGATCCGTCTCTAATCTGGTCGATTTGTTATCGAGAAAAAAATTATCTATAGCTCAAGTGTCACTGGCACCTTTTTAATAGTTTCTAAATCCTATTATGTAAGTTCTGCGGATATGGAGTTAATGTTCTTACAACTCTTCTGGCAAGAAGTGCTGCACGGGGTGGTGCATATTCCTTGCTAACGATGTTTCTACAGAGTTAGTGAATGAAAGTCTCACGGCCATATTTTTCATTTCCTGTGCAGTAACCTGACGTTTAGTGCAGCTTACAAATCGTGCTGAAGGTTCCAAGCTTTTTCAGGTGCACGATAACAAGATCCCTGCAGAGAGCTTCACTGAAGAAGCGCCATCCTTATTACTTATGCACTGCCCATGACTTGCGAAGGAAGCCGACATTCTGATGACCCGTCACTTCTGCGCTGCCCTCCAGTCTGATACACACTGGAGTAAATACAAACAAACAAAAAAGCTAACGAGAATCAAGGAAGGAGACTTTATCCCTGTGGTAAATGAAAGGCGATCGCCAGCGAACAGAATCCGGTTGGGTTCGCATTCGTTCATATTCGCTCGTGTGCTGCACGTTGTCGGTATTTTAGGAAACCAGCAAAGAAAGACGATGTTTTCTCCGCTTCAGTGGTAGGAACATAGATAACAGTCCTTTGATTTTCTGTATCGGAACTACTTTTATTTTTGATTTGATTTGAGTTGTGAGTGATGAAGTGATCGGAAGGAAGAGTAATGTACGCTATAGAATAATACAGGTATCACCCTTGCTTCTGTTATCCAAGAATACACAACACAAATGTCGAAATAAAAGAAGTCTGATTGATAGAATATTGGTGAAAGTAGGCGCAGTTGGAGGTGAGCCGCCAGCAGTGGTGGATGTGGGGAGAGAGATGGCGGAGTTTTGAAATTTGTAAGACTGGATGTCATGAACTGCTATATATATTATGACTTTTGAAGTTTTTGTTCCATTGCGTCTAACTTTTGCTGTGTTTGTCTCTGGTGTTGTTCCATTGTGTCTAACTTTTGAAGCTTTTGCTGTGTTTGTCTCTGATTTTGTTCCATTTGTTGCATTAATTGCAATAATAATGTATTAGTGTCTGTTGCCGATGAAAATGCACTGCCAAAAAGCATAGAGAAACAGATTCCATTCACATTTTGACAAGCAGAAAATGTGTCTTGACTCATTTGAGGAAACGGTGACGACCCAAAACCTGAATCTACAGTATTTACGATATTGTGTTCTGTCATTTCGGATTCCTGAGGCGAGCTGTTGCTGACCGATCGATCGATAATACTTCCCTGTTCACTAATTGTTTCACTGCCTACACCATTATTTGCAGCCCACTCCATTTCCCTATGCACAGTTACCAAATTACTACATTGAACATTAGTTAACTCATTACACGGTGGCGCTAACACACTGCTTTCGTCTTCACTGTCATTTCTCAGTTTACTTTGTAGCCTAGTATTACGTTTTTCACACGCCATTATTGTCACAATATTTCACACGACAACACAGAAAAACACAATTTGAAGAGCAAGAATAAGAGAACACATTAACATAACACTGAAAATAATATCTAGTTAATTGCAAGCGCAGCTGCGAAATACTTGGTGCAAATCTACATGCATACCACAACTGTTTTACTGTACAACAATGGAAAAACTAAAATTACAAAGGAAATTCTCTCTACAACACGCGCTATCAATAAACAAAAGCTACACTAATTACACAAACTACAAGAATAAAATCAGAAGGTTCCAGTGAGGTATCCTCGGCCTAGGGTCGACGTATGAAACGTCCCCTTTGAACAATTATACATGACTGTGCTTAAACTGATACACAATATTTTTTTGCGCAACGCAATCTGACTTTCAATAATCCCTGCAAAAGAATGGACCTGACTAACATTAACCTATACCTTTCACAAATCACTTACCTCACAAAAATTTTCGTTACTCGAACTACTTGAATACAGCGAGAGCCACTACTGCCAGTTAAATTAAAGATTCACACTACGGAAAGCACTAACTACTGGTAGGCATAGTTAGCAAATGAAAGATTTTGTTAGAGAACAAACAATGTATTTACCTTAAGAGTGTTAAAAAGTCATAATATATATACCAGTTCATGACATACAGTCTTACAAATTTCAAAACTCGGCCATTACTCTGCCCACATCCACCGCTGCTGGCGGCTCACCTCCAACTGCGCAACGCTACGCGCTGTTCACATCCATCTGCCCAATGCTACAATGGCGAGTATTACAACAATGCCAACCAGCCACAGACTGCACACAGCACAGCCAGTGATCTTCATACAGAGCGCTATGTGGCGTTACCAATAAGAAAACCTAAACAGCCTACTTACAATAAGTCCAACTGGGGATCCAGTAGGAGCGAGCGGATTTCAGCACAAACTTTGTATTTAATAACACAGGTCCATTTGAGGCCCAGGTGAATGTCCACCATAGCATAGTAGTGCCTCTGTAGGCCAGTGTCAGTGGCATACGGCATGTTTCAAGCAGCTGTTCACTAAGAAGACGACGCATGAGGACATCAGCAATGACCAAGTGTAGCAAGAAAGGAGATTCATCCTAACAGGTGACGTGTTTCCATTTCCTGGTCCAGTCTCCATGCCCACTGCAATATTAACTATAGTTGTCTTCAGTTCTACAGAGGAACACGTAGTGACTGTCCTCTGTCGAGCCCATGTTCAACAATGTGCACTGTATGTATGTAGACGTAGAAATCGCGCACGCTACATTACTGGGCATTTCATGCCGGGCGAGTTGGACTGACGCATGCACGTGCAGCAACTTGATCGGTTTAAAGTGATTGCAGACTAAATGGTTTCATTAATAGGAGAACCGGTGAACACCCATACGATGTAGGTGGCTCTAATAACCTCTAGAAATACTTTGATTTTTCCTAAATAAAAAATATGCTTCCAACTGAATACATAGTGGTTTATTTAATTAAGAGCAGACTGAGAAATGAAATAAAGGATTTGCAGTTAAATTGAGCAAAAATAAAATTAATGTGATTATTTTTTAAGAAAGAAATGTCAAAATTAAAATAAGAGTGTTAACTTTTTTATGTATAAAGTTAACACCTGTTGGATTCTACCTTACTGAATTCTGTAACAATACCATACACCGTCAAAAATAGGGGCTGCAGGGTTCCACATGTCTTGCTTCACTCACTGACTTCCATTTTTACGTAATACGTAAAAGTTATTTCCACGCGGAATTCTTATTTTTATGAAATATGTCTCTGCGAACATCCCCACCAAATTTTTGAGAGTAGAACCGCCAACAAAACTATCAGGAAAAAGAGCCAGGACAAAGTTTCGGAGAATGTTGAGGACGTTTCCTGAGTGTTTCACTACGAGGGTTGAGTGAAAAGTAATGCCTCCACCTTCGTAACTCTTAAGCAGATGGCAGCAACGGTATGCGACAGGTACTGTCTTGTTCCGTTGCCTCTTGTCTACAGCTCCAGTTCGCGGGAAGCCGTAGCATTGAATGGTTGTGTTGTTACAGTGTAAAGTATGGAATGCTGCGCAGACGGTCGGTTAATGCTATTTAAACAAAGTGGAGTAATTAAATTCTTGACAGCAGAAGGTGTAACCCCAACGGAGATTTATCAGAGAATGAAAGTAGTTTATGGTGATTGTATTGATGCGAGTGCTGTGCGTCGTTGGGTGAGTAAGTTTAAAGGTGTTGAGGTGGGAACATCTGACCTGCGTGACAGAGTTGGACGTCCTGTAAAAGCGACCACCAAGTTTCAAAAGCAAATGTTGACAAATCGTTTCAGGACGATCGTCGTATCACTCATAGAGAAACTGCAAGCTCATTCGGCATTTTACAAGAACGTGTGGGTCACATTATTGCTTGCTCGGATATCGGAAAGATATGTGCACGATGGGGACTCCTGAAATGAAAGAGCACATACTTGAAATTTGCCAGGAACTCCTCTCGCCATACGGGACTCAAGGTGACGCCTTTCTCCATTTGCTGTTACAGGAGACGAATCATGCGTACACCATTACGTATATGGAATATCGACACAGACTCGCCCCAGAAAAAGAAATTCAAGACGCCGCCCTCAACTAGAAAAATCATTGTCACAGTGTTCTGGGAGGCGGATGGTGTTATCCATGTTGAATTCAGAGCGTTACACCACAACGCTACAAACTCTGAAACGGCGGCTAACAAGGGTCCGAAAGGAAAAGGGAAATGTTTTCCTGCAGCATGAAAATGCCAAACCATACACTTCACTTGCCACCACAGCAGAACTTCAGAGACAGAATCTCACCACCGTACGGCATCCTCCATACAGTCCAGATTTAGCACCGTCTGACTTCCATCTGTTCCCGATCTACATCTACATCTACATGACTACTCTGCAATTCACATTTAAGTGCTTGGCAGAGGGGTCATCGAACCACAATCATACTATCTCTCTACCATTCCACTCCCTAACAGCGCTCGGGAAAAACGAACACCTAAACCTTTCTGTTCGAGCTCTGATTTCTCGTATTTTATTTTGATGATCATTCCTACCTATGTAGGAATAGTGAAAGGCGATCTGTGGAGACATCATTATGCTTCTGATGAAGACGTTGAGAGAACTGTGAGGCTGTGGTTGCGGAAACAGTGTGTCGGATTCTTCCTTGACGGCTTCAGAAAACTTGTTCATCGTTAGCAGAAATGTATCTAATTGGTTGGTGATTATGTGGCAAAGTGAATATTGGTAATTAAAGATCACATTATAAGGGTTATGACTGCGTTTGATTTATTGAAATATTGCCATCCAAACCCAATTAACGGAGGTGGAGCCATTACTTTTCATTCAGCCTTCGTATAAAGGGAGTTGTGGTCTCTGATGACCTGTTTCAAAGTAATAATTTAATCACCGTTCATTCAGTTTACCAGTGTTATATATAAACCTTCAGAACAGTGAGAAAACAATTAATGTACAATCATCAAAACGTCCAGCACTCAGACAGAAAATGTATTCTATATGTAGGTGCCGTCGTTCCGGAAACAGCTCAACATAGCGGCTTCGCGGCAGTCTTGCATTCAGTGGACTCGTACATTAGGTGAATATTGGTCAACCCTTTATCAATAAACCTATTCATATTGCAACGTACTGTACCTGGTATTATTATACACTGAAGTGCCAAAGAAACTGGTATAAACATACGTATTCGAATACAGAATTATGTAAACAGGTAGAATACGGCGCTGCAGTCGGCAGGAACGGGACCAACAACGACTGAAGAGAATCTGTCAACGTGACAGAAGTGAAACTCCTACTCATATTGCTGCGGATTTCAGTGCTGGGCCATCAACAAGTGCCAGCGTGCGAACCATTCAACGAATCATTATCGATACGGGCTTTCGGAGCTGAAGGCATGTTCGTGTACCCTTGGTCATTGCACGACACAAAGCTTTTCGCCTCGCCGGGCCCGTCAACACCAACATCGCACGGTTGAAGACTGAAAACATGTTGCCTGGTCGGATGAGTGTCGTTTCAAATTGTGTACGTAAGTGTCCTGTCTGATAACGTGCATCTATTTATGTCCATTGTGCATTCCGACGGACTCGAGCAATTCCAGCAGGACAGTGCGACACCCTACACGTCCAGAATTGCTACAGACTGGCTCCAGGAACACTATTCTGAGTTTAAACACTTCCACTGGCCACCAAACTCCCCAGACATGAAAATCATTGAGCATGTCTGGGGTGCTTTGCAACGTGCTGTTAAGAAGAATGTTCACCCCCTCGTACTCTTCTGGATTTATGGACAGCCGTGCAGGATTCGTGGTATCAGTTCCCTTCAGCACTACTTCAGACCATAGTAGAGTCCAGGCCACTTCGTATTGCGGCACTTCCGCCTTCTCGGAGTAGCCCTACACGATATTAGGTAGTTGTACCAGTTTACTTTGGGTCTACAGTGTCTAGCGCAATTGGTATTTACGTACAACAGGCATTTATTACAGGCCATTCAAGATGCTTCATAAATGAAAGAAGTGAAATGCGTATATTACGAAACACTGCCCTTACTTACTCTGCGTAAACTGCCCACATCTCCAAGAATGTAGAAGCAACAAAGGGATCACGGAAAAAATAAGAAATCACGCTAATAAAGTTGTTGGAACTTCAGTAACGGTATTTTTCGAAATAAACCTAACCGTTCAAGGAAGTCTGTTGGAATGCATCTGTTTCCACAACTGAGTGGTCAGCGTGTATGACTGCCATTTGGAGGACCCTGGTTCCATTTCCAGTGCTGCAAGGGACTTCGTCTTGGTGCTCCCTGCCGCCGTTGGATAAGCAGCTGCAGCAGCAAGTCGTATAACCCTAGCTTACTTATTTGTTAGATAGTTTAATTAATTTCTTTGCGTTTTTTTGGGTACTTGCATTGTTTAATTCATATATTTCGGGCGTATTATAGTATTTGACAGTTGTAGCATCGCGCTTTAGTGTTTACTTGGTAGATTCTTATTTAAATTGCGTGTGAGTTTCATATAGGAGGTGCAATTTCGAGTTTTAGTTACTGTACTCGTAAATTCAGCAGATTGTAGCGCAGTCGTTAGGCATTTGTACAGGTTAGTTGATACATTCTTTGCGTGTTTCGCTTGCGTTATCTAGGCACGGACTCGTGTTTCAGTAACTGTTGTTCAACATCGATTAGAATGGACAGGGACTGCGATTGCTGTGTTCGGATGAGGGCTGACTTGGCATCCCTTCGCTCACAGCTGCAATCGGCGCTGACTTCGGTCGCGCAGCTTGAGGCTGTTGCCAATGGGCACCACTGTGGGGAGCCGGACTTGGGTATCACGGGGATGTCAACCTCGTCCCGTCTGTCCCCAGATCGGTCTGCCGCTGTGGTTGCCCCGGTTGCTGCCCGCAGTGGGGCTGAGCCCTCGCCTGTGGTTGATTGGGAGGTCGTTCCAAGGCGTGGCAGGCTGCGAAAGGCGTCCCCGGAGGCTGATCAGAAAGCCTCCCCGGTGCGTCTGACAAACCGGTTTCAGGCACTGTCTCTGGATGAGCCAGATGCAGCTGCCTGCCCTGTTTCAGAGGATCATTCTCAGCCTTCAAGGTCCGGGCAATCGCAGAGGGTGGGCTTACTGGTAGTTGGGAGCTCCAATGTTAGGCGCGTAATGGGGCCCCTTAGGGATACGACGGCTAAGGAGGGGAAGAAATCCAGTGTGCACTCCGTGTGCATTCCGGGAGGAGTCATTCCTGATGTGGAAAGGGTCCTTCCGGATGCCATGAAGAGCACAGGGTGCAGCCAGCTGCAGGTGGTGGCACATGTCGGCACTAATGACGTGTGTCGCTTTGGATCTGAGGAAATTCTCTCTGGATTCCAGCGGCTATCTGATTTGGTGAAGGCTGCCGGTCTTGCTTATGAGATGAAGGCAGAGCTCACCATTTGCAGCATCGTTGACAGAACCGATTGACAGAACCGACTGCGGACCTTTGGTGCAGAGCCGGGTAGAGGGTCTGAATCAGAGGCTCAGACGGTTTTGCGACCGTGTTGGCTGCAGATTCCTTGACTTGCGCCATAGGGTGGTGGGGTTTCGGGTTCCGCTGAATAGGTCAGGAGTTCACTACACTCAGTGGCGGCTACACGGGTAGCGGAGGCTGTGTGGCGTGGACTGGGCGGGTTTTTAGGTTAGAAGGCCTCAGGAAAGTACGGGGTGGGCTGCAGTGTCAAAGGGTGCATGGCAATTACAGGACGTGCTTGGATCAAGGAACAGTCGGAATTATAGTTGTAAATTGTTGTAGCTGCGCTGGAAAAGTCCCTGAGCTTCAAGCGCTAATAGAAAGCACAGAAGCTGATATCGTTATAGGTACAGAAAGCTGGCTAAAGCCTGAAATAAGTTCTGCAGAAATTTTTACGAAGTCTCAGACGATGTTCAGGAAAGATAGATTAGGCAGAATTGGTGGTGGAGTGTTTGTGTCTGTCAGTAGTGGTTTATCTTGTAGTGAAGTCGAAGTAGATACTCCGTGCGAATTGGTATGGGTGGAGGTTATACTTAACAGCCGAATTAAGTTAATAATTGGCTCCTTCTACCGGCCCCCAGACTCCGGCGATACAGTTGCGAAACAGTTCAGAGAAAGTTTGAGCCTCGTAACAAATAAATACCCCACTCATACGGTTATAGTTGGTGGGGACCTCAACCTACCCTCGGTATGTTGGCAAAAATACATGTTCAAAACCGGTGGTAGGCAGAAAACGTCTTCCGAGATTGTCCTAAATGCTTTCTCCGAAAATTATTTCGAGCAAATTGTAAATGGTTGCGAAAACACACTTGATCTCTTAGCCACAAACAATCCAGAGCTGATAAAGAGCATCATGACTGATACAGGGATTAGTGATCACAAGGTCGTTGTAGCTAGGTTCAATACAGTTTCTTCCAAATCCATCAGAAACAAACGCAAAATAATTTTATTTAAAAAAGCGGATAAAGTGTCACTAGAAGCCTTCCTAAAAGACAATCTCCATTCCTTCCGAACTGACTATACAAATGTAGACGAGATGTGGCTCAAATTCAAAGATATAGTAGCAACAGCAATTGAGAGATTCATACCTCATAAATTGGTAAGAGATGGAACGGATCCCCCGTGGTACACAAAAAAGTTCCGAACGCTGTTGCAGAGACAACGGAAAAAGCATGCGAAGTTCAGAAGAACGCGAAATCCCGAAGAAGGGCTAAAATTTACAGACGCGCGAAATTTGGCACGTACTTCGATGCGAGATGCCTTTAATAGGTTCCACAACGAAACATTGTCTCGAAATTTGGTAGAAAATCCGAAGAAATTCTGGTCGTATGTAATGTACACAAGCAGCAAGACGCAGTCAATACCTTCGCTGCGCAGTGCCGATGGTACTGTTATCGACGACTGTGCCGCTAAAGCGGAGTTATTGAACGCAGTTTTCCGAAATTCCTTCACCAGGGAAGACGAATGGAATATTCCAGAATTTGAAACACGAACATCTGCTAGCATGAGTCTCTTAGAAGTAGATACCTTAGGGGTGGCGAAGCAACTCAAATCGCTTGATACGGGCAAGTCTTCAGGTCCAGATTGTATACCGATTAGGTTCCTTTCAGATTACGCTGATACTATAGCTCCCTACTTAGCACTCTTATACAACCGCTCGCTCACCGATAGATCTGTACCTACAGATTGGAAAATTGCGCAGGTCGCACCAGTGTTCAAGAAGGGTAGTAGGAGTAATCCATTTAACTACAGACCTATATCATTGACGTCGGTTTGCAGTAGGGTTTTGGAGCAAATACTGTATTCAAACATTATGAATCACCTCGAAGGGAATGATCTATTGACACGTAATCAGCATGGCTTCAGAAAACATCGCTCTTGTGCAACGCAGCTAGCTCTTTATTCGCACGAAGTAATGGCCGCTATCGACAGGGGATCTCAAGTTGTTTCCGTATTTCTAGATTTCCGGAAAGCTTTTGACACCGTTCCTCACAAGCGACTTCTAATCAAGCTGCGGACCTATGGGGTATCGTCTCAGTTGTGCGACTGGATTCGTAGTAATAGACGGCAAATCATCGAGTAAAACTGAAGTGATATCAGGTGTTCCCCAGGGAAGCGTCCTGGGACATCTGCTGTTCCTGATCTATATAAATGACCTGGGTGACAATCTGAGCAGTTCTCTTAGACTGTTCGCAGATGATGCTGTAATTTACCGTCTAGTAAGGTCATCCGAAGACCAGTATCAGTTGCAAAGCGATTTAGAAAAGATTGCTGTATGGTGTGTCAGGTGGCAGTTGACGCTAAATAACGAAAAGTGTGAGATGATCCACATGAGTTCCAAAAGAAATCCGTTGGAATTCGATTACTCGATAAATAGTACAATTCTCAAGGCTGTCAATTCAACTAAGTACCTGGGTGTTAAAATTACGAACAACTTCAGTTGGAAGGACCACATAGATAATATTGTCGGGAAGGCGAGCCAAAGGTTGCGTTTCATTGGCAGGACACTTAGAAGATGCAACAAGTCCACTAAAGAGACAGCTTACGCTACACTCGTTCGTCCTCTGTTAGAAAATTGCTGCGCGGTGTGGGATCCTTACCAGGTGGGATTGACGGAGGACATCGAAAGGGTGCAAAAAAGGGCAGCTCGTTTTGTATTATCACGTAATAGGGGAGAGAGTGTGGCAGATATGATACGCGAGTTGGGATGGAAGTCATTACAGCATAGACGTTTTTCGTCGCGGCGAGACCTGTTTACGAAATTTCAGTCACCAACTTTCTCTTCCGAATGCGAAAATATTTTGTTGAGCCCAACCTACATAGGTAGGAATGATCATCAAAATAAAATAAGAGAAATCAGAGCTCGAACAGAAAGGTTTAGGTGTTCGTTTTTCCCGCTCGCTGTTCGGGAGTGGAATAGTAGAGAGATAGTATGATTGTGGTTCGATGAACCCTCTGCCAAGCACTTAAATGTGAATTGCAGAGTAGTCATGTAGACGTAGATGTAGATGTGCGAGGGCTGGAACAGGATCCACTTAGCTTCGTGATGCCACCGGAGTCGGTAGTTAAAAGATAAGTAACGACCACAATATCTGGAAAGGCAACGATTGGGAGAGCAGTGTGATGCCATGCACCTCTACACTGCAACCGAGTTACGGCACATGGCTGTTGCGCTGCAACTATATACTTCATATGGCTAAATAAACGAAAGACGGTGCCACAGTTAATGCAACAGCCTAATAGAAACAGGTGAAACTGTGACCAGCAGGCGAAGTTACGTCAGGAGTTACCTTCTGATACAACAAGTATTGTCATCACGGTTTCGGACAATTTCCACATAGCTCGGTTCAGCAGGGAGACCAGAGTCGTGACGCTGACGCATCAGAAAGGCAGAAAAACTGGCGTTGGTGAACTGACGGCTAAGTCAGGGGAATCTATGCCTATGCAGAACAGTAACTAGCCAAGCCAATACAAATACTCCTCATTTATAGACAAATATATGCAGTAACAGCCGCCTGCTTCGAGGGGATATCTACACCAGTCTTAGAGTCGACATCAGTCAACAACCGAGTTTTGCCTTTGCTAGCCGTAGACCTACCATTTATGGTAATACTGATACCGCTGATTTAACGCTCTCCAGCAGGTGGGCTACCAGTGGGCCCCCATCACGGACAGATCCTGCACTGGTAATCTATAGCTCAAGGCTGGGGGCACTACAAGGTATTCATCCGCCTTCGCTTGTGTGGGCAACCTCTACCGCTATCCGCTTCCGCTTGCGTGGGCAAGCACTGTTGCTGAGCCGCCTCCTCCACATTGGGTTAACGGGTTGATTCAGTGCACTCTGGTGCGCCTCCTCCAAACCCCGTGGCTGCCTCTAGTCTGTGTGGCTGCTATTGCGGGCTGCCGTCAGCAACTGGAGTCAGCGCCCTTGCCGAGTCGCTGGCGTCGTCACTTCAGCAGCCGAGCAATACTGCCGGCTGACAGTGACAACAGGCCGCTAGCTGATAGCACCACTACTTTGTTTGTACACAGCTTACAATTTGACGGAGGTGGCATCTCTGAGCACGTCATGAGTGTTCGTAGTTTGCTGTACAATGAAACGAACGTTCAACAGTGCCGTTCCCGTAACACTGCTTTGCCCAACAAAGTATCCTCCCACCAATTCACTACTACTCTCGTCAGCGTGGTGAACTGCTACATTCCTGACGACTTACAATCCAATTCGATCACCCATATAGAGGTCAACCTTTCCAGGCTTCTACATGACAGATGTTGATACGACGAGTGGTTGGCATCGGGTGGTTCTTGGGGCTTCGTGGCGGCGACTAGCTTTTTAGTTGGAATGTGGTGTTGGCAGCTGTGCAGTGTAACTGTAAGGGTTCTGTGTCCCATTCTGCTTTGAAATGTTAGCAACAGTTTCATCAGCTGTGAATCCAGGAAAAAGACGCAGCTGAACGAAGGACAAGATATACTATGGCAGGAAATACCGCTCCATGCAGTCACCTTCCTTCCGGACAATATGTGCGGAGGTTTAAAGCTTATCGTGCTTAGTACCTCTAATATCCCACCACTCCAGCTTTATGGACACAGAATCGGTGATTGGGGGCGATAGCACGTGAGTGGCAGATATGCAGATATTCCGCTGTCAATTATGACTGTACACTGAAGAGCCAAAACATTATAACCACCTGCTTAGTAGCTTTTTTGTCCGTCTTTGGGATGAAATAAATCACTGATTCTGCGTATCACTGACCAAGCAGCTTATTGGTAGGTATGTGACGTTAGTTTTGTACGCACAGTTCATGTTGTTTGCGTAAATAACGGACCGCTCATTTGTATACGCGGTGATGACCCCCAATAGCGACCCAGATGGGTTCTATTCCATCAGGCGAATTTGATCGTGGAGACGTGAACGAGATTTCACTATAATGTTCCTCAAACCAATGTAGTATGCTTCTGGTTCAGAGACGTGGACAAATACACTGCTGAAACATGACATCAGCGTCGGGGAAGACGTCAAACATGAAAGGATGCAGCTGACTCGCAGCTGTCAGCTTGTCTTAGATTACTACCACTGAGAACATGCAAGAGCAGGAGAATGTCTCCCATGGCAAAATACTGCTCCCACCAGCCAGTGTTGGCGCCATGCTGAACTTTTCGAGCCGCCGTTCACCTCGATGATGGCCTTTGTGGAGACGACCATCGACCTAGTGTACGAAAAATTTGATTCACGTGAAGGGCCGACACGTTTCCTTTCATCGACGGTCGAATCCCGATGGTCCCTTGCAATCTGCATCGTAATTCACGATGTCGTTACGTCAACGTGTGAACACGTTGGGGTGCTATGCTGCGGAGCTCCATGCTCAACAAGAAACGATGAATGGTGTGCTCCAAAACACTTGTGCTTGCACGAACATTCTGCTTTTTTGGCAGAGATACCACAGATCACCATCTATTTTACTTTAAAATAAGCTTCCCAACGCCCCGTTCTGCGAAGAGTTGTGGACTTTCAACCATTTAACGCCTAGTGGAAGTTCCACTGCCCTTCTACCTCTTTCAGAAGACGCTCACGACAGTAGCACGTGAATATTCGACCAGATTCGCCGTTTTCGAGACATTCGTTCACATGCTTTGCATAATAATAATAATCTATCCTTCGACAGGGTCGCTTATCTTAGTGGATTTGCCCATTGTCAAGCCATATCATCGCTAGAGTGATCCCCATCCATCTCTGCTGCATTTACATGCTTTTCATACCGCGTTACGTGCCCGCAACGTCACCTGACGGCATCGAATGTCGCGGTTTACAGTGGTCATAATGTTTTGGCTTATCAGTATAAGGTTCTCAACAAACGTGACTCGATGCGATGGCCATTCGCGCTTTAGAGGGAATAACTATCCAGCCGTTTGTATATCATAACTGCAGCCTTCGAACGACTAATACTTTTCCAGCTAACTTTTAACTTTTTCAAAAATAAATGATAATTAAAAGCTTCACTATGCAATAGCTTTTTAAAAATCCACTCTATTCAGGAATCTGTCTGTGCTGCCCCGTTTCACTCAAGTTTATATTTACCTGTTGACTATATCTGGAAACAAATACTTATTGATACATGTACCGTTTTACTTCTTACGAGAACGTTCAGTATTCCGTGGTGTAAGACGTTTTCCTATTGACATCCTTTCCTGATTTTTTTTTTTTAATTCGTTGTGTATGTCTCTTTGGTTGCACCTCCTACTAGTGCTGCAGTAAAAAAAGCACACTTTCCACTGTTTTCTACATAAATCATTTCACACGTAGCGTTTAGAGGATGTGTTGGCACTAAAACAAGGTAAGTGACCACGTGGAGTGTGAATATATTAAACAGTGAAATTGAGTCATGTTCATCTCTGCTGGAAATAGCAGACATATACTCTGCTATGGTTGAGCCAATGACGGTAATTGACAGGCACGTATTATTTATGGTGACACAAAGCCTCAAAGCCGCATTTTATTTGGAAAATGCCCAGTATATTATTTCAGCCAGTTGCAGACACGACTTAATTCGCGGCAGGGAGAAGGGATTGCTGTGATCCTCCCACAGTTCGCACTCTGAACATGGAAGTGCGAGCGCTTGCAATATGTAAAAGGTGTTTCTTGAATAAATATGCTGCGAAGTGGGGCTCCTGAAGGCATAAATAGCTCAATTGCTTCGTAAATTCTGCACCTGCAGTTACTTAATCAGTTTCACTTCCATGTTATGTACAAACTCGTAATTAGCAAGAAAATCTTGCTAGCTTACATTTCTACCAAAACAATTCTAAGTCGAAGCTGTAAAGATCTTCAGTTCACAGCTTGCGTTTAATTTATGGACGAGGTGGGGTTCTCACAGAGTACGATAATTATCACAACTTCTGCGAAGAAGACCGCTACGGTCACAGGTTCGAATCCTACCTCAGGCATGGATGTGTGTGATGTCCTTAGGTTACTTAGGTTAAAGTAGTTCCAAGTTCTATGGGACTGATGACCGCAGCAATTAAGTCCCATAGTGCTCAGAGCCATTTGAACCTTTTTTGCGAAGAATGCAAGCCTTAGAGTGAACGTGGAAGCAAGGTGGCAGGTTTCACTTTAGTATCAGTGTGTGGGTAGAGATTGCGGGTGTCATAGTCTTAGGGTCATATTAATTGACAGACCAATTAAAGGATGCTGTTCATGACCAGGTTTGGCGGGACAAATCCTATGCGCTAATGGAGGGCGCTACCCTTGCAGAAAGACAGTGGGTATGGTTAATGAACAATAGGACCCTGTTTTCTATGCTTCTTACGACGATACCGAACACACACGTTTGATGAGCAAGGGATCGGTCCAAAAGATGCAGCAGTACTCGTACTCCGCGTTAATCTGACGTTAATACATTAGATTTATGGCTGTGATTGTAACAAAGCCATTGGCTTCCAACAGGCCACGTACTACATCCCGCGGAGTGCATGCTTCTTTGGTCCAAAGTAATGGAAGTCTGAAGGTGCTCTTTATAAACTTCTGTTAGGTGTCGAGGAACGCAGTGGGCACACACACTTTGAGTACCCCAACTGGTGGACAACTGTGTCAGCACTACCGACAGACATCCAGTTGTGCTGCGAGGTGTTTGATTGTGATCCATCGATCACCTCGAATGAGTATGTCCACACTGCAGAAGTCGCAGCTGCGTGCGACAGTCCAGCACCCCTGAGATCGAACAGGTTTGCACGACCTTGTTGCGATGATGGCAGATGCCTCGCCCAACGACTCAACGTGATTATATTCACTGTCAAGTCTCCGTTGACTTTCTGCAAGCGAATATGAAATTTGAAATAGATTGTCAGTGACTAGGAGTGACACTTGTCTCCGGTTCCTGTCGATTAGCTTCTTTTTACTACGATTGTTTGTACGTTGTGTTACGTAGTTGTGAGTTGTACGCCATTCCTTGCAGGTCTGACATGATGCGGCAATGAAGCAACGACTGTTATACACAAATTACTTCACTACCATGATTTACATCAGTGCTGTAGGGTCACATGAGAGCGTTGTACCGGCTCTACACCATCTACAGCTGTCCAAAGAGAACAGTTTCCCATCTTA
This sequence comes from Schistocerca gregaria, assembly GCF_023897955.1. Lineage (NCBI taxonomy): Eukaryota > Metazoa > Arthropoda > Insecta > Orthoptera > Acrididae > Schistocerca > Schistocerca gregaria. The sequence goes on from NC_064931.1 coordinate 244,560,158, forward strand.
AGAAGTGATTAATATTTTGTCAGGTGCGCCTGCTTAGTCGTTTCTTGATTGTTAGAGACCTGATGTTTGTTCTGTACACACAGCATGTCTTGCATATAGCACACAGCTCCACAGTAGGCACTGGAACTTACTTTGTCGTGGCGGCACGTATAGCGGCGGGTGTCGCTCAGGCGAGAGCAGAGGCGCGCGCCGTGAAATGAGCGCGCCCGGCCCGGGATGAGCTTTTAATGCGGTCACCTCCATACCACCTCCCGCCACAGTTACAGTGGCCTCCAGATACTCGCTATGCCTGCTCCAGCACTGCCACAACAAAAAAATAGCGGCCAGCAGTCCACAGATGTTTCCGTGCGACATATTTTTTCGAGTAGTGGTCGAAATTTTTTTTTAATGCGATAATTACAAGCTGCGATCATGAGACCTTGTGGTGGGGTCAGTCCTTCTCTACATGTTTTCCCTTCAAAGCGGTACGTTTTTCCCAAGCGATAAGTGACATAGCAGAGGTCTGTGGTTCGGGAAACGTTCCACCTCGAAATTCACCTCGTCGTCATTCTACAAATGCTTGCAACGGAATCGTTTCGTCATACGAAGAAAAAGGTTAACGTCAGTGGTTGCTACGTCAGGAAAATACGGGAGGTGAGAGAAAATGTGATAGCAGCTTCGTCCTCTGCGGAATGATGTGAACCATTATCGTGGAGCAAATATATCCGTGTGGACCGCTTTCAGGACGCTTTGTCTTTACGGTCTCTCGTCACCTCGTTCAGAACTTTCGGTAGTGTGATCCTGAGATAGTTTGCACCTTACGAGCGTAGCCTATTGGCACCACACCGTATCAGTTCCAAAAACCACCCATCATCATCTTACCATATGATGGTTAGATCTTTTTCGGCGGTTCCACATGTTCCAATTACTTCATTTGCTCTTTTGTCTCGGGATCATACTGATACGCGCAGCTCTCGTCTACGGAGATTATGCGGCTAAGGACTCCATCTGGATTGACCTGGCACAGCTGAAACATTTAGTCTGTTGATTAGATTCGGTTGCCTGTTTGAATTATTGGGAGTAGTCACTGAACCCAGTGGACGGTGGTGATTGAAGTGTCGTGCCCGATGCTGAAAACTGATGCACGACTGATTTACTTTCCGCTTTTCCTCTGTCATCTCCATTGTGATATAGCCGTCACCGGTCACCAGGGCTTCTACTTATCTTGTGACTACTGATGTTCCACTTTGTTCATCATTCAGACATGTTTGATCACACTGGAAGTGTATGCGCCAATTGACCACAATGACGCGGTGGTACACTGTCGTACACTTACACCGAGTCAGCATGGATTGTTGTAGTGTTGTTTCCCTGAATTTAATCACGATAATTCACTTCGCCTGTTGGTTGCACCACTTCAGTTTGGCACCTCTAGCAGCTACGGTACTTGCACCTGGGACTGCTATGTGTACCAGGAGAACAGTTATTTAGCGACAAACAAATCAAAACATTATTACAAGCTGGTTATTAAAACCTTATTCAACGACTCATAACTAACATCTTTCGTATTCCGGCGATAGAGTATTTGTAGGCTGTTCAGAGAATGTGTTTTCTGTATCAGGCGCCGAAAGTGAACACTTGTTTTAAAATGAGCTACAGGGTTTGTGTGACTAATAGGAAGAGGCAAGACCCTGAGATCTATAGATTTCGACGAGCTGTTACAGAGAAATAGGGGCCACTCGAAAGTACTACCATTTGCGATGTATATATGCAGATTGAAGCAACGAATGAAAATTTTTACCAAGCTCGGCATTCGAACCCAGATCTATTGCTCACTAGGCAGATTTACTTACCACTACTCCACCCTGGTTCAAATGGCTCTGAGCACTATGCAACTTAACTTCTGAGGTGGTCAGTCGCCTAGAACTTACAACTAATTAAACCTAACTAACGTAAGGACATCACATCCATGCCCGAGGCAGGATTCGAACCTGCGACCGGAGCGGTCGCTCGGCTCCAGACTGTAGCGCCTAGAACCGCACGGCCACTCAGGCAGGCGAGTTTTGTGCAACTGCGCGGACTGCATTAATAGGCATCCCTCCTCGGTCTGCAATCCCATTAGGGCATGAGCCCACTTGGTACTCCCCCTAAACTCGAGCAGCATTGCAGAGGCTCTCCAACTGTATTGGAACAGAACCTCAGCATTAAACAAAATGGGAGATTTTGCCCGAAACCCAGGTACAGGTACGTTGAATCAAATGAATCTCCAGGTTTCCAGAGACGTTTTGAAGTCTCATACATCTGTGATGTATATATGAAGACTGAAGTGAAAATGAAAATTTTTACCAAAGCCGGCATTAGAGTTTAGAATGAATACCAAGTGGACTAAGGCGGGAACAGGAATTTGGATTGAGGAGTGAGGCATGGGTGGTCCGCCCAGTTGCGCAAAGCCATTGTGCAAGGGTAGAGCAGTGGTTAGGGCATCTGCCTAGCGAGCAGGCCTTAGAACAAATTTCCATTCCTTGCTTCGTCTCTGTATGTACATCATATATGTTTGAGACTTGAAAAGGCCTCTGGAACGATACAATTTCATTTGAGTAATTACATTTACTGGAAAAATAGACGTCACGGTACGTGAGGCAGAGTCCATTGTCGGTGAAGTGTAAAACTGGAACGCCAGTAAAACTTTTCAGACATTTCGGAGATAGCAGCAATTCGACGTAGCCATTATTATTGCGAAAACCCTGAAGGAAATTGATTTAATTTAGGGCAGCTTACAGTTGTTGAAGTGAATCACCGACATTGACAGCAATGAAAACTAAAGCGAAGAGCAGACTGAACTTCGAACAGAGCTAAGAACGAACGTTGAAAAAGTATTACTTAGAAAGTTATTTCGCTCTGCAACGGAGTTCTTGCTGATCTGAAACCTTCTGGCAGATAAAAGCTATGTCGGAACCGGTCCTCGAACAGGGAAACTTCGCGTTGGGCAGGCAGATGAACCACTATCCAGGCACGACCCACCCTCACAGTTCTACATCCGCCAGTAGCCCTCACCAATTTAGTAAGCATTTTAAAAACATTTTTTACCCAAAGTTAAGTTCATTTGTTGAAATTCAGTATGTTGCTGATACATTATCACTTTGAGCTGTAATGGTCGCAGTAAGGTCAGGAATCATTTTTGTAGGATAATTCCCAAAATTTTCTCGATGTTGAGTGTATAAACTGAATTGTGAAAAAGCTATATTGGTGGAAGATTCTTTCAAGACGACGTTTCACGAATGTGTAAATAGTCGTGACTTGAACCCACATGCCTTTATCTCCAATTGAAAATGAGGCCATGTAGTTCCATGTAGCTTATGTTACAGACCTGAGCTTGTCCGTTTTACAAATACCTACAAACGGTGGTAACTAACTGTTCCCGAAGAGGGAGAAATTTTTACTCTTATGGTTAAACATCCGAATCTCTCTTATTGAACAGACTCCAGCAATTGAACACATTCCAGCAATTTAACTGACAGTAGCAGTATTAGTAAATGTGTAATACATGTAAGGTAGCATGGCAGATGGGTGTATCTCAAATATGGAGATCATTTATCAGTAACCCTTTATTGTGCTTTTGCTACAGCTTGTGTCCAGTTGGTTTCAACGTCATACTTTACCACACATCTTCAATATATTCCAGCTGGAATCACGCTAAGAAATAGAAATTTGACACAATGGATAGCATACTCGATTCGCTTTGCGAGGAAACGTGATTCGAACAGTCGTCCGACCAGCTAGAGTTAGGTTTCAGTTGTTCCAATAAATCATCGAAAGTGAATACCGGGGAGTTACGTTAGAAAAAGTTTGTCTTCTCCTGATTGATTCTTTATTAATCTGAATTCGTGACTTCAACTCTTAGTTTTACTGGAGGTGGGTGGTATTCTGTTTGTAGTAATACCTCGTCAGAACGATAATCAATTACAGCTTTTGTGTGCAGATATTCATCCACTAGGAACATGGTAATTGTCCTGTAACATTGTTTCTTTATTAATTTTTATTAAGACCAACTACGAGGGCGTGCCAAAAAGTGAGGCCTCTCCCATTTTTATGGGAAAACTATTAAAGCTTTTCAAATAACGCAAACGTTATTAATGTTCTACGTCTTCATTCAACATGTCTACATATTTATTTCTCAATGTAGACATCCTGGAGACAAAAGTATATCTCCCAGCGAGAGACCAGTTCGTTGATGTCGTTAGTGTTGGCCGAGCCACAGTCCCACCTCTGCTTGCTCCGCTTCTTCACTATCAAAGTGAAACAGTTTAAATCGGGTGGGGCCAAGTCGGGATTGAATGGAGAATGATCGATGACAGTGAACCCAAGAAGTCGGATTGTTTCAGATGTCGTAATGCTCTTCTGTGATCTGGAATTCTCATGCTGAAGGGGAGGGTGCTACAGTTGTGGAACAACTCTTCGAATCCGAAACTCAGTTACAGCACGCTGTTTCTCATATACTAATATAGTTTAGTTACACACCGCCATGGTAAATGTTATAATTCTGAGTCCTCCTGTAGCAGAGGGCTGCAAATAGCTATGCGTGATGAGTAAAGATGTAGAATGTTAACTGTTTTTAAAGAAAAAAACATTATTAAGTTTTCCCATGAAAAATTGAAGGGATTATTTTTCAGCATGCCTTTGTAATACATATTTACAGGTTTTATTCGCGTGAGAATATGTTGTTGTTGTTGTTGTGGTGGTGGTGGTGGTGGTGGTGGTGGTGGTCTTCAGTCCTGAGACTGGTTTGATGCAACTCTCCATGCTACTCTATCCTGTGCAAGCTTCTTCATCTCCCAATACCTACTGCAACCTACATCCTTCTGAATCTGCTTACTGTATTCATCTCTTGGTCTCCCTCTACGATTTTTACCGTCGACGCTGCCCTCCAATAATAAATTGGTGATACCTTGATACCTCAGAACATGTCCTACCAACCGATACCTTCTTCTGGTTGTGCCACAAACTTCTCTTCTCCCCAATCCTATTCAATACTTCCTCATTAGTTATGTGATCTACCCATCTAATCTTAAGCGTTCTTCTGTAGCACCACATTTCGAAAGCTTGTATTCTCTTCTTGTCCAAACTAGTTATCGTCCATGTTTCACTTCCATACATGGCTACACTCCATACAAATACTTTCAGAAACGACTTCCTGACACTTAAATCTATACTCGATGTTAACAAATTTCTCTTCTTGAGAAACGCTTTCCTTGCCATTGCCAGTCTACATTTTATATCCTCTCTACTTCAACCATCATCAGTTATTTTGCTCCCCAAATAGCAAAATTCCTTTACTGCGTTAAGTGTCTCATTTCCTAATCTACTTCCCTCAGGATCACCCGACGTAATTCGATTACATTCCATTATCCTCGTTTTGCTTTTTTTGATGTTCATCTTATATCCTCCTTTCAAGAGACTGTCCATTCCATTCAACTGCTCTTCCAAGTCCTTTGCTGTCTGACAGAATGTTATCGGCGAACATAAAAGTTTTTACTTCGTCTCCATGAATTTTAATACCTACTCCAAATTTTTCTTTTGTTTCCTTTACTGCTTGCTCAATATACAGATTGAATAACATCGGGGAGAGGCTACAACCCTGTCTCACTCCTTTCCCAACCACTGCTTCCCTTTTATGCCCCTCGACTCTTATGACTGCCATCTGGTTTCTGTACAAATTGTAAATAGCCTTTCGCTCCCTGTATTTTACCCCTGCCATCCTTGGAATTTGAAAGAGAGTATTCCAGTCAACATTATCAAAAACTTTCTCTAAGTCTACAAATGCTAGAAACCTAGGTTTGCCTTTTCTTAATCTTTCTTCTAAGATAAGTCGAAGGTCAGTATTGCCTCACGTGTTCCAGTATTTCTACGGAATCCAAACTGATCCTCCCCGAGGTCGGCTTCTAGTAGTTTTTCCATTCGTTTGTAAAGAACTCGTGTTAGTATTTTGCAACTGTGGCTTATTAAACTGATTGTTCGGTAATTTTCACATCTGTCAACGCCTGCTTTCTTTGGGATTGGAATTATTATATTCTTCTTGAAGTCTGAAGGTATTTCGCCTGTCTCATACATCTTGCTCACCATCTGGTAGAGTTTTGTCAGGACTGGCTCTCCCAAGGCCGTCAGTAGTTCCAATGGAATGTTGTCTACTCCGAGGGCCTTGTTTCGACTCAGGTCTTTCAGTGCTCTGTCAAACTCTACAAGCAGTATCGTATCTCCCATTTCATCTTCATCTACATCTACATCCTCTTCCTCTTCCATTTCCATAATATTGTCCTCAAGTACATCGCCCTTGTATAGACCCTCAATATACTCCTTCCACCTTTCTGCTTTCCCTTCTTCACTTAGAACTGGGTTTCCATCTGAGCTCTTGGTATTCATACAAGTGGCTCTCTTTTCTCCAAAGGTCTCTGTAATTTTCCTGTAGGCAGTACCTATCTTAACCCTAGTGAGATAAGCCTCTACATTCTTACATTTGTCCTCTAGCCATCCCTGCTTAGCCATTTTGCACTTCCTGTCGATTTCATTTTCGAGACGTCTGTATTACTTTTTGCCTGCTTCATTTACTGCATTTTTATATTTTCTCCTTTCATCAATTAAATTCAATATTTCTTCTGTTACCCAAGGATTTCTACTAGCTCTCGTCTTTTTACCTACTTGATCCTCTGCTGCCTTCACTACTTCATCCCTCAAAGCTACCCATTCTTCTTCTACTGTATTTCTTTCCCCCACTCCTGTCAATTGCTCCCTTATGGTCTCCCTGAAACTCTGTACAACCTCTGGTTCTTTCAGTTTATCCAGGTCCCATCTCCTTAAATTCCCACCTTTTTGCAGTTACTTCAATTTTAATCTGCAGTTCATAACCAATAGATTGTGGTCAGAGTCCACATCTGCCCCTGGAAATGTCTTACAATTTAAAACCTGGTTCCTAAATCTCTGTCTTACCATTATATAATCTGGTACCTTTTAGTATCTCCAGGGTTCTTCCATGTATACAGCCTTCTTTTATGATTCTTGAACCAAGTGTTAGCTATGATTAAGTTGTGCTCTGTGCAGAATTCTACCAGGCGGCTTCCTCTTTCATTTCTTAGCCCCAATCCATATTCACCTACTACGTTTCCTTCTCTCCCTTTTCGTACACTCGAATTCCAGTCACCCATGACTATTAACTTTTCGTCTCCCTTCACTATCTGATTAATTTCTTTTATTTCATCATAGATTTCTTCAATTTCTTCGTCATTTGCAGAGCTAGTTGGCATATAAACTTGTACTACTGTAGTAGGTGTGGGCTTCGTATCTATCTTGGCCACAATAATGCGTCCACTATGCTGTTTGTAGTAGCTCACCCGCATTCCTATTTTCCTATTCATTATTAAACCTACTCCTGCATTACTCCTATTTGATTTTGTGTTTATAACCCTGTAGTCACCTGACCAGAAGTCTTGTTCCTCCTGCCACCGATCTTCACTAATTCCCACTATATCTAACTTTAACCTATCCATTTCCCTTTCTAAATTTTCTAACCTACCTGCCCGATTAAGGGATCTGACATTCCACGCTCCGATCCGTAGAACGCCAGTTTTCTTTCTCCTGACAACGGCATCCTCTTGAGTAGTTCCCGCCCGGAGATCCGAATGGAGGACTATTTTACCTCCGGAATATTTTACCCAAGAGGACGCCATCATCATTTAATCATACAGTAAAGCTGCATGCCCTCGGGAAAAATTACGGCCGTAGTTTCCCCTTGCTTTCAGCCGTTCGCAGTACCAGCACAGCAAGGGCGTTTTGGTTATTGTTGCAAGGCCAGATCAGTCTATCATACAGACTGTTGCCCCTGCAACTACTGAAAAGGCTGCTGCCCCTCTTCAGGAACCACACGTTTGTCTGGCCTCTCAACAGATACCCCTCCGCTGTGGTTGTACCTACGGTACGGCTATCTGTATCGCTGAGGCATGCAAGCCTCCCCACCAACGGCAAGGTCCATGGTTCATTGGGGGGGGGGGGGGGGGGGTGAGAAAAATCAGATTACAAATTAAGAGCAGAAATCGTCAGAATAGAACAGAGAAGTACACCTCTATCGCTTAGAATATTTAATTTATAATTTTCTATTTTCCTGGAGGTGAGGTAAGGGTTCCGAAATACTAGCACTTCGTTAATTTGGTTCCACCACTTGCAATTTCTGAAAACATCACAAATTGCACACCTAAAGCAAAGAATAGGAAAAAGACAACCTAAATACATATAAATCTGAAAAGAATAGTTAGGATAATGTAATTAAAAGCGGGTGACGTTAGTTGAATTAGAATTTGCTGACATCAGATTCGCGAAGCTTCTGTGTGTTCTGCAGTCTGGCCAAGAATGTATGTGACTGGTTGTCTGTATCTTAGGACTCTTACAGCGGTTAGACGCTAGGGGCTATCCCCACTTTAAGAAATTTGCTTTGGATCTTGTAGTTCCTGACCGCAGTCGGTAGAGCTATTTCCAGATTTACACTTTTCGAGATGGCTAGTGGCTATACTATCCAATGATACTCCATGAAGGTCACTACATCTCTGCCTGAGGCAGTGTTTTGTGTTCTTATGACTGAGTTGCTCTGAGGAAGCTATTTCATGGTTTCAGCCTTTAATTATGAGTATAACACTTTAAAGATAAAAATATGTATAATATCATGAATTTAGCATTGCTCAAAGGCATAAGCAACCCATGTAAAGAAGAAATCTAAAGCTGGTGAGACAGTGTTGACAATCGGTGACATATTATTTGTTACAGCACTGAATACCTCGTGTACGCTGCATAAACAACTGAATGCGGCAATCGGATGTAACCACTGTTCTTTCGTGCTCAGTGGGGAATACGCTTCTTGTGTTGGCTTCTTGTAACTACACTCCAAAGAACACTGCCCTATGTCACCTATGACAAAGAACTCCTAACAAGGGCACACATTCATATTGGCGATTATTATTTACATTTGTTACATCCCGGTTCGCCATCATAGCCCAGTAGTCAGCGTGACTGGCTGCTATGTGGAGGACGTGGGTTCGATTCCCGGTACTTCCAGGTTCAAAAAAATGGCTCTGAGCACTATGGGACTTAACAGCTGTGGTCATCAGTCCCCTAGAACGTAGAACTACTTAAACCTAACTAACCTAAGAACATCACACACATCCATGCCCGAGGCAGGATTCGAACCTGCGACCGCAGCAGTCGCACAGTTCCGGACTGCGCGCCTAGAACCGCGAGACCACCGCGGCCGGCGTACTTCCAGAGATTTTCCTCGTAGAGAGGACTGGAAACGGTGTGCACGCAACCTCGTGATGTCAATTCAGGAGCGGGAGAGCAGAGTGCTGACCCTTTGCCTCTTGATATCGCATACGCATGATGCCTTTGGCGGAGGACGATAGGACGGTCGGTCGGTCCGTCCCGAAGATCCCGTCCGGGTCGGAGCGCGTAACTTCGTTTGCTTTTTTTGTTACATGCCAGGACTACGGCGTAGCTCTAAAAATTGTCTGTTGGTGCAGCAACAGGCTGTTCTTCTATAACATAGTGTTTGTGTCCTCATTGCGCACAATTACCTTCGCTTTATAATTACATATCAGCCAGACGGCGCAGCCCCCCCACCCCCCCCCCTCTCTCTCTCTCTCTCTCTCTCTCTCCTCTCTCTCTCTCTCTCTCTCTCTCTCTCTCTCTCTCATCTCTCTCTCTCTCTCCCTCTGTCCTCTCTCTCTCTCTCTCTTTCTCTCTCTCTCCCCCTCTGTCTCTCTCTCTCTCTCTCTCTCTCTCTCTCTCTCTCTCTCTCCTCTCTCTCTCTCTCTCTCTCCCTCTGTCTCTCTCTGTCTCTCTCTCTCTCTCTCTCTCCCCCTCTGTCTGTCTCTCTCTCTCTCTCCCCCCCTCTGTCTCTCACCCCTCTCTGTCTCTCCCCCTCTCTGTCTCTCTCCCCCCTCTCTGTCTCTCCCCCCTCTCTGTCTCTCCCCCCTCTCTGTCTCTCCCCCTCTCTGTCTCTCCCCCCTCTCTGTCTCTCCCCCCTCTCTGTCTCTCCCCCTCTCTGTCTCTCCCCCCTCTCTGTCTCTCCCCCCTCTCTGTCTCTCCCCCTCTCTGTCTCTCCCCCTCTCTGTCTCTCCCCCCTCTCTGTCTCTCCCCCCCCTCTCTGTCACTCCCCCCCTCTGTCTCTCCCCCCCCCCCTCTGTCTCTCCCCCCCCCCTCTGTCTCTCCCCCCCTCTGTCTCTCCCCCCCCCTCTGTCTCTCCCCCCCCTCTGTCTCTCCCCCCTCTGTCTCTCCCCCCCTCTGTCCTCTCCCCCCCTCTGTCTCTCCCCCCCTCTGTCCTCTCCCCCCTCTGTCTCTCCCCCCCTCTGTCTCTCCCCCCCTCTGTCTCTCCCCCCCCTCTGTCTCTCCCCCCCTCTGTCTCTCCCCCCCTCTGTCTCTCCCCCCCTCTGTCTCTCCCCCCCCTCTGTCTCTCCCCCCCTCTGTCTCTCCCCCCCTCTGTCTCTCCCCCCCTCTGTCTTTCCCCCCCCATGTCTCTCCCCCCCCATGTCTCTCCCCCCCTCTGTCTCTCCCCCCCTCTGTCTCTCCCCCCCTCTGTCTCTCCCCCCTCTGTCTCTCCCCCCCCTCAACACGCGATCTAGTGT
>NC_064931.1:244573394-244593394 GCF_023897955.1 Schistocerca gregaria
CCCCTCTGTCCTCTCTCTCTCCCCCCCTCTGTCTCTCCCCCCCCTCTGTCTCTCCCCCCCCTCTGTCTCTCCCCCCCCTCTGTCTCTCCCCCCCCCTCTGTCTCTCCCCCCCCTCTGTCTCTCCCCCCCCCTCTGTCTCTCCCCCCCCTCTGTCTCTCCCCCCCCCTCTGTCTCTCCCCCCCCTCTGTCTCTCCCCCCCCTCTGTCTCTCCCCCCCTCTGTCTCTCCCCCCCTCTGTCTCTCCCCCCCCTCTGTCTCTCCCCCCCTCTGTCTCTCCCCCCCTCTGTCTCTCCCCCCCTCTGTCTCTCCCCCCCTCTGTCTCTCCCCCCCCTCTGTCTCTCCCCCCCCTCTGTCTCTCCCCCCCTCTGTCTCTCCCCCCCTCTGTCTCTCCCCCCCCTCTGTCTCTCCCCCCCCTCTGTCTCTCCCCCCCCTCTGTCTCTCCCCCCCTCTGTCTCTCCCCCCCCTCTGTCTCTCCCCCCCCTCTGTCTCTCCCCCCCCCTCTGTCTCTCCCCCCCCCTCTGTCTCTCCCCCCCCTCTGTCTCTCCCCCCCCTCTGTCTCTCCCCCCCCCTCTGTCTCTCCCCCCCCTCTGTCTCTCCCCCCCCTCTGTCTCTCCCCCCCCTCTGTCTCTCCCCCCCCCTCTGTCTCTCCCCCCCCTCTGTCTCTCCCCCCCCCCTCTGTCTCTCCCCCCCCCCTCTGTCTCTCCCCCCCCCTCTGTCTCTCCCCCCCCTCTGTCTCTCCCCCCCCTCTGTCTCTCCCCCCCCCTCTGTCTCTCCCCCCCCTCTGTCTCTCCCCCCCTCTGTCTCTCCCCCCCTCTGTCTCTCCCCCCCCTCTGTCTCTCCCCCCCCTCTGTCTCTCCCCCCCCTCTGTCTCTCCCCCCCCTCTGTCTCTCCCCCCCCTCTGTCTCTCCCCCCCCTCTGTCTCTCCCCCCCCTCTGTCTCTCCCCCCCCTCTGTCTCTCCCCCCCCTCTGTCTCTCCCCCCCCCTCTGTCTCTCCCCCCCTCTGTCTCTCCCCCCCCCTCTGTCTCTCCCCCCCCTCTGTCTCTCCCCCCCCCTCTGTCTCTCCCCCCCCTCTGTCTCTCCCCCCCCTCTGTCTCTCCCCCCCCCTCTGTCTCTCCCCCCCCCTCTGTCTCTCCCCCCCCTCTGTCTCTCCCCCCCCTCTGTCTCTCTCTCAACATTGAAGCTGGTTGAAAAAATTTGGAAATTTTTGGTAAGGTCTTATGGGACCAAACTGCTGAGGTCATCGGTCCCTAAGCTTACACACTACTTAATCTAACGTAACTAACTTAGGCTAAGGATGACACACACACACACACACACACACACACACACACACACACACACACACACACACCCATGCCCGATGGAGGACTCAAACCTCCGACAGGAGGAGCCGCGCGTACCGTGACAAGACGCCCGCGAGCCCGCGTCTATCCCGCGCGGCGACGCTGGCTGCAGCCACTACGTAAATCAGCGCCTATATAGAAAACCGTCAATCCTCCGGTGGCAACCGTGCTTTTATGGAGACTGATATTACTGGTGAGGTATAAGCAACTATGGTGACAGCTTCGACCAACAAGTGAAAACAACAGATGTGCATTCGACCAGTAAGTTGTGAGCAGGCATTGTTGAGCAGCAGCGGACGTGTTGCTGTAGCGTGTCAACGTTGTTTTGTCACAAATTGCAGTGGGGCATTATTTCTAAATCAAGTTATCGAGACATTCACCAGAATGTTTTAAAGAAGAGAGAAGCGTGTGTAAAGTTTGTCTCGCACATTTTGACTCCCGAACAAAAACTACGCGTGGACGCCTATCGTGACTTGATTGAAACGAAAGACGTGGACAGTTACAGTCTTTTGTTAGGCGCCGAGGAACCCAACGGGCAACACCCCTTTGGCTGCCCCAACGGGTGGCAGAGTGTGTCAGCCTTACCAAAAGAGACGTCCAGTTGTGCAGCAAGATGTCTAATTGCATCCGTCGAGCCTATTGTTCGCTCGACTACGCGAGCTTCAGATATCTGTATCCCTCTAAAACAGTTTCATCGTTTATAGCATAAACAGAGTGATTGAGTGGCAGGCGGGATTACCATAAGGTAATCAAAAAGATGACCAGGGACCACCCCCAAGGACATGGCAGTCTTCCCCCCCCCCCTCCCCCCCTCCCCCCCCCCCTCTTTCTCTTACAGACGAGGTGTCACACACCGACTGGGTCATGGCATACGCCCATGACCTGTTAGTAATGGTTTCTGCGGACAACTGGTAGTCACTAGAAAGCAAAGCCAATGGTGTGCTGAACACTACTCTGTATTTCTGCAACAGAAACAGACTAACAGTTGCAGCGCACAAGACAGCATACATATTACTGAAAGCCGTATGACACCCATCGATGAAAATACAGTACATAAATATTAAAAGAAAAACAGCGACACGGTATCTGGGAATATACATTGACGAAAACCAATGTTTCTTCCAAGACACGCCCATAAGTTCCAGTAAAGCAGAGAAAATAAAATCTCTCACGCTTAAACAAGATAAATCACAGCATACCACTGTGCTCTCTATGAATGGTTAATGAGCTTCACAGCAAGTGTATGCCACACATGCTTGCACTAGTGACCAACAGGACAGCAGTGAGGCGTAAACAAAGGAATGTACTCGTGAGGCTGTCGGGTCACCCCAAACTACCTCAACAGAGGCGTTATGTGTGGTGGTTGATGTTTTCCCGATCGACATAGCGATCAAATAATGGTCCGCATGCTGATCACTTAAGAGTGGAAGATGACAAAGGCCTTAAAGCATAAAAATTTTTCCCTAACATGAGGCAACGGTTATGGGTGAATCATGCCGATCCTGGCCGTGGATTGGTTCATTTCCTGACTGAGCGTGGCCCCATATCCGAGCACCTACAGCGCGTCTGCTACAGTCCTCTCCAACACTGACAGAGAGATCGTAACACACGTGGATACCCAGACATTGCAACATCAAACACAGGGATGTATGTATGACGTAGTGTGGCCGGTTATCGTACAAGGCACCACACTAACCTAGAATGAAATAGACTATCATATCAGCATGACTTAGAAAGTAATCTTGGAAGACAGCGCACAGGGATGTCGGGCTCGAAATAACATTCGGAGCAGTGCAGGTGAAAAGGACCTCTACTACTTGATATATCCTATTCTCTGTTGTCGTTCTTCTTAAACCAGTTTTTTCTCTGTTAATTTACTATTTCCTGTAAGATGTATAATAGTTTTATAAGTGTAACACAGCTGTCATTTACACGAAGAAAGAGGACAAAAGACCACCTAGAGGGCCCATCTCCACGGGGTGCAGCATTTTTATTGTGCTGATCGTTTCTGCCTATGTGGGTCAGCGTCGATAAAATATTTTCGCATTCAGAGGAAAAAGTTGGCGATCGAAATTTCGTGAGAAGACCACGCAGCAATGAGAAACACTTGCATTTTAGTGATGTCCACCCCAAATCCTGTATTATCTCCGTGACACTCTCTCCCCTATTTCTCAATAATGCGAAACGTACTGCCATTCCTTGAACTTTCTCTGTGTACTCCGTTAAGCGTACGTGGTAAAGATCCCACACCACTCAAGAGTGCTACAAAACGATGACGGACAAGCGTAGTGTAGGCAGTCTCACTGTTGCATCTTCTAAGTGTTCTGCCAATAAAACGCAGTCTTTGGTTCCCCTTCCGCACAATATTTTCTGTGTGTTCCTTCTAATATAACTTTTTCGTAATTGTAATTATTAGGTATTTAGCTGAATTTATGGTCTTAAGATTCGCTTAATTCAACGGATAACCGCACACCTCCCATTATTCAGTTTCAATTGCCAATTTTCGCAACGTACAGATTTTTTCCAAATTGTTTTGCAATTTGTTTCGATCTTCTGATGACGTTCCTAGATGATAAATGACAGCATCATCTGCGAATAACCTAAGACCGCTGCTCTGACTGTATACTAAATCGTTTATGTAGATAAGGAACAGTGGAGGTGTTATAGAACTACCTTGGGGAACGCCAGAAATCACTTCTGTTTTACTCCACCACTTTGCGTCAGTTACTACGAATTGGGATCTTTCCGACAAATCACGAATACAGTCGCATAACTGAGACGATATTGTATAACCACGCAATTTGGTTACGAGACACTTGTGAGGTACTTTGTCAGACGCCTTCTGGAAGTACAGAACTACGGAATCAGTTTGAAGTCCCTTGTCGATAGCGCTCAGCATTTCATGTGAGTAAAGAACTAGTTGTGTTTCATAAGAACGAAGTTCTCTAAATCCTTGATAACTGTTTGTCAGTAGACCGTTCTGTTAGAGGTAATTCATAATGTTCGAACACACTATATCTTCGGAAATCCTGTTGCATATCGACGTTGATGATATATGCCTGTAATTTATTTAGAGGGTTACTCCTATTGCCTTTCTTGAAATTGGTGTGACCTGTGCAACTTTCCAGTTCTTGGGTACGGATCTCTCGTCGAGCGAGCGGTTGTATATGATTGTTAGGTATGGAACTATGGCATCAGCATACTCCAAATTGAACGTAATTGGTTTTCAGGCTGGACCGGGAAGACTTGCTTTCATTAATTGTTTCACTACTCCGAGGATATCTACTTCTTAGTTACTCATTTTGGCAGCTGTTCTTGATTCGAATTCTGGAATATTTACCTCGTCTTCTTTCCTGAAGGAATTTCGAAAGCGCGTGTTAGTAACATTGCTTTGGCAGCACTGTCATCGACAGTATTTCCATTGTTTTCACGCAGAGAAGGTACTGATTGTGTCTTCCGCTAGCTTATTTTTCATACAGCCAGAATCTCTTTACATTTTCTGACAGGTTTCGAAACAAAATTTTATTGTGGAAACGATTATAAGTATCTCGCACTGAAGTGCGCGCTAAGTTTCGAACTTCTGTAAAAAGTCGCCAATCTTAGAAATTTGCGTTCGTTAAGGTTCTGCATGCTTTTTTCGTTGTTTTGAACAGTGTTCTGATCCATTTTGTGTAGCAAGGGGGACCAGCTCCGTCGTATGTTAATTTATTTGGTATAAATCTCTCAACTGCTGACGATGCTATTATCGTATTCAAGCAACATCTGGTTTAAATTTACATCGTTAATTTGGAGGGAGAGGAGATTGTCTCTTAGGAAGACGTAAAAGGAATTTTTATTTGCTTTTTGAATAGGTACACTTTTTGTTTGCTTTTGGAGGATTTGGGGAGTTGCGGTATTCAGTCCCGCTATGACAGTTCTGTGTTTACTAATCCCTATATAGATTTTGATGCTCGTTACTAGCTCACGATTTTTTGTTGCTATAAGGTCAAGTGTGTTGTCAAAACTGTTTACTGTTAGAGTGAGCTCATGCACTAATTTCTCGAAATAATTTTCAGAGAATGCGTGTAGCACGATTTCGGATGTGTTTTATGCGTGCCTCCGGATTTGAACACGTATTAGCGGCAGCATATCCAGGATAAATTAGTCACAACCACCTATGATTGTACGAGTCTAGTACGTGTTTGAAATTACTCAAGTTTTCTTTGACTCTGCCAGATATTGAATCACATTTGTTGGGAGGTCAATAGAAGGATCCAATTGTTGTTTTATACCGGTTGCCAAGAATGACCTCTACCCATATTAACTCACAACAACCATCTACTTAAATTTCGCTTCAAGGTAAATTAATTCTAACAGTTCAAACACGTCACCGCCAGCTGTATTTAGCCTATCGTTTCTGAACACCATTAGGTCCTTAGCAAAAATTTCGGCTAAACTTGATCCATCTTTGGCCAGCTTTCATTGTCTAGCGATTTGAGCATCAGTGTTTTCTATGAGCGCTTGAAGCTTTGGTAATTTCCTAACACAGCTACGACAATTTACAACTGTCATTCCGATGGTTCCTAAACCTACATTCCTCTTGTGTTCGAATTGCGCCCTTTGAGACAGAAGCCCTCTGTATATCTCCGAGGTCGAACAGTCTGGAGTGGCAACAGAAAAGAACAAAAAGAAAGGTTTAAAAATCCACTCACGAAGGATTATCGTACAGACATTCCATTGTTTGACCGCCGCACAAACTGCCGTATGAAGGTCCTAGAAATAGGCGTCCTTGGCGTTGAGAAACAACCCAAAGAGTTGAAAACAAGTAAGTCTCCAGGTCTGGATGGAATCCCAGTTCGGTTTTACAGAGAGTACTCAACGGCAATGGTCCCTTACTTAGCTTGCAATTCTCGTGAATTTCTGCTGTATGTAAAGGCAAAAGAACAGATCCGCAGAATTACAGCCAAGTATCTGTAACGGTGGTTTAAGCAGATTTCTTGAGCATATTCAAAATTCGAATTTCGGACATGCATGTCCGAAGAAACATTGCATCGTTCTTCTTAAAAACACAGGCAGTGCAATATCGTATTTATCTGCCGATACCAGGCAGCGACTTTCAGTTAAAATATCCTACCCTGAACAGAAATTATACAATATGTGTACGAGAACAGATTGTGACGCAGGAACGACAACAAACTGAAGTTGGGGTCTGGATGTGAGTCGTAACCGAAGGCGACCGCTCGCTTAAGGCCGCTTAAGGAAAATTGTATTTCTATTCTTAACAAAGCAGGCACTTCAATATCGTATGACAAATTCCCATGAGACAGAGAAGCTTTTGTCCGACCTAGTACATTGTCCTCGACGTCGGGTGTTCATCAGACATAATGGTATCGTCAGGAGTGTTACAGGGAAGTATTACAGGACTGCGCGTTATCTAAATACATAAACGCGGTGACGGATAGGGTGAGCAGCAATTTAAGTCTGTTTGTTGATTATTCTGTGGTATATGGAAACGTGCGTCTTTGCTAGGATACAAGAGGACTTAGACAACAACGCTACTTGGTGTGATGGATGCCAACTAGTTATAAATTTAGAAAAATGCAATGATCAATAGAAAGTGGAATGGCGTCCCATCGCGGATACACCACAATCGTTTTCTTCCTGCAGGGTTAGCGTTCTCCCATAACGCCGATAATTCATCGCACAGAAATCCGTGATAAACAGCACCTGTTAATCTGGGTTGGGAAAACAAACCCATAATATTAGGATGCAGCACTAGTACTCCACTGCGTCATTCATTGATTGAATATCTAGGTGTAACGTTACAAAGCTATATGTAATGGAACGAGCATGTAAGGATTTTTGTAGGGAAGGGAATTGTAGACTTGGTTTATTGGGAGAGGTTTGGGGAAGTGTAACTCATCCCCAAAGGAGAACGTCTATAGAAAACTTGTGCGACGCATCCCTGAGAACTAAGAGTGTGTTTGGAATCTTTATCGGGTGGTGTTGAAGAAAGACGTAGAAGAAATTCAGAAGCATTCTTCCATATTTTTTACCTGTAGGTTCGAACAACAGGCAAGTATTATGGAGCAGCTTCATGAACTCAAATGAGAAGCCCTGGGAGTGACATCTTCTGTCTGGTGTCGTTGAATGTCCATCGAGCGTTGATATTGGTGATAGAGTAGTCGTACAGTTCTATTTACAGGAAATAATGAGGAACTTCCATAAAACGTACGTTGCTGTACTTCGCGTGGTCTGCTAGGGCCCAAATGTCAATTTATTTGTTACATATAATATTAATTTTTGTTTTGATTGAGATACTGTTATCGATATTAAAGTAACTAAGTTACAGTATGTATGCAGAGTGCTTAAAAATGACATATTCCTGCAGGATGTAGTATGTGTCTAAACTGGAACAAGAGTTCCTGTAATCTTACCTGTGAAAACCAATATGTGTTGAGATACCGGCCAACCTGTCCTCTTATTTCCATCTGTTTGTAAAGTAGAACTAGAGTGTAGGCGGTGCGACATGTTGTTATCACGCATCTTAGCACATCCTTCAGCCCTTCTTCGCAGTTAATCACGCACTCCATCGAATATGTCTGGCTCCATTCGGATTGCGTCACAAGAATTAGTCACACTCTCCTGTAGCGTCTGCTCGATATCGATGGGTTGGATATACACCAATGCCTTTGTAATGTGCTTATTGCCAGAAATAAAACAGATGCAGGTCCGGTGAACGGGGAGGTCATCCTGTCTGATCTCCTCGACCAATCTATCACCCATGAAACGGTGCGTTGAGGTACTGCTGCATGATCCGCAGAAAGCAGAATGGCGTCCCATCGCGGATAAAGCACAATCGTTTTCTTTCTTCAAGGTTAGCGTTCTCCAGTAACGCTGATAATTCATCCCACAGGAAACGGTGATACATCACCTATTAATTTGTTCGTTGAAGTGTATGACCCTCTGGGTGTTTCACCATCAATTCCTGACCATGCGTTGATAATGAAGCGATCCTGATGCTTCAGTTCTGTGGTTCATCCGACGACTTGGATCTACTCACACGAGCGTCTTGTGGTAATTTGCTATGCAGTCTCTTGCGAATCCTGCCACATCTGTTACTAAAATGCAAATTGTGAACTGCGAATCGTCAGTAATGTGTTGCAGAAGTCATTGGCAAAACACTAGTCGATCGTGATACGTGCTCGCCGAAGAACTTGCAAATGTTGCATATGATTGAGACTAATCAACTCTCATGAAAAACTGACTACGCAAGAGTATAGTTGACACCGGCAGCAAGTACAATTCTTCATACACTTGTTTCAGGATCAACTTCTACGAGTCGCTGTACCTGTCCATCCATCTGCGGCGTTCGAACTGAGAGGCCTACCGCTGTCCGATGTGTTTGGTGCGAATTATCCATGTCTGCAAGTTGGTGGAATAGCCTGCTGGATATTCTTGCAGATGGAATGGCGCGTTATGAATGTCGTCCTGAATCCATTTCACGGTCCTCGGAGTCACTGTCACTGTCATTAGCTAACTCGTAACAGAATATGTCTATTTCCCTCGTGGAATGCTAGACCTCCGTTTCACTGTTGACAGTACAATTAGTCCACACTGCTCGGAATGACTTCTCTTGTTCAACTAAAGCAGTGCAAGGGCAGCACACCCACAACTGCCTGCTGCAATGCTGTGTCTGGTATCACCGCCACCTTCACTGTGTTGCAAATCACAACGATTCAGACATGCGCAATTACCAGCAACAGTAAGATGTCCTACACTACCCAATACTACACATTACTCGTTACATGTAAAACGGCCAAAATATCAACAGATATTGGATTCCGGACGTATGGGCAGTTTTAGTTTAGTTTTGACCAATACTACCTCCTGTAGGGACATGTGGCACTCCTTCTAAACACTGTGTGTAAGATGGAAAGTAGAACGATTTTTAATACGGGAATGGTCTCTGAATATATCTCTATTGACTGTCCTTTAAATTCTAGTCTTCCATATTTTCACTGTAGAAAGGAGTTATTTAATAACGTCATTTGAACAAGAATGTGTTGCAACGCCATGCACTGTAAGTTTGATGTTAAGAGCATAAATTCATTTGAGAATAAGTATGGCGTTCTTTTAATGAAGTTAAGGTGGCATGGAGAACTTTGCCGTTCTACTCTCCAGTTTGGCAGCGACCTTGTAGAAAGTTCTTGCCGCTCTGAAATCGATTGACGAATCTTGTTCGCGCTGAGAGCAGCCGCGAGCGCTCGTGAGACAGCGTTCTGTTATTTCAGGACAGGCTATGGCCAGCAGGCTATGTTATTTGCGTCCCGCAGTTTCCTGCAATACGCTGAGTAACGTTCTTCGTTAAAATAAGACACAATTTTGTCAGCTGTGTAGGTTTCTGGCAAACGTTCTCTCATATAACCTAATGAATTTGTGAGACACCACTATGGAAATAATGAACTTTATGAGCAGTTTCAGGAGTATAAGAAAAACATAAACTATAACTTTTTTACCGATTTGCTTCTGTAGATAGAAAAACATAAAAATTTCACTCAGATTTTCCATTACTCATTAGTTGTTTTCACTGGCAACCAGTAGTTAAGATTGTATCGGTACATGGCACTGTCACTGCCATTAATGTAAATTAGTTCCTGCTTATATTATAACTTGGGGTGTGAAGCAACCAAAACTGCGATAACTTCTGCACTAGCTTTGTGCCACTCCAAACCTGAATTCGGAAATCTCGTGTTGCACACTTAACACACAACAAAACAGTGGGACATATCGTTTCCTTACAGGCTGTCTTTTGCCCCTTTCTGTAGAGTAGCTCTACTGTTTCGCTGTAATCGTAGCCCGTGATATATGACATTCAGCAGCAGACACAAAAGTGAAGACCAAAGCGCGAGAGTATCAATGACCAACATCGACGCCGTCGGTTTAAGTGGGAACAAGAGTTTCATTCATACAACAAAAGATGTCACTGCATTCTACACTACAGACGTGGCGTGCTTCATCCATCAGCTGGAAAGACGGGCCATAACCGAAGGACGCCCCTCTCATGACCACGTAGAAGAATGACTCCCTAGAACTCGTTCAGTCGACTCAGTTGTGGCGTCACAATGGATACAGCTAATCTCCAGAGGTGGGGTCTGACTATGGAATCTGTGATCTATGGATTTGGGGATAAGCAGACCTTACCGCGCACTTCTTGCAGTGCCGCCTGTGCCCCATCTTGAACACCATTCAGGGCGTAGTAAAATCTTCAGTCAGCGCTCTTCAGGCTGCCAGGTTCTGGTTTTCGGGTGTTAAAGTTTCAATTTTTTGTTCTTTGTTCAATTATGAGTTGCCCGTTTCTGATATTACAAATAAAATAAATAAGAATTTTATATGGACTTCAAAGATTTACGTAAGGTCTAACGGCTAATGAGCTTTTGCTGTATAGCTTGCTTTGTTCGTATCGTCGTTACATGAACGTTTCTAAGCTTCACTACATGCTGGGTGTTAATTTCTAGCTGCTCGCTATTTCACGTTTGCATAACACTTCCCAATTTTTTAGAAGTATAAAATTTTCCCAAAGAATCCGCACCCCCCCCCCCCCCCCTCCAGGATGAAACACTTCGCTCATGGCTGATACTTACTCACTCTTCTTCGATGAACTGTTACTTGTATGTGACGCACTCGTTCATTCTTACTTTTTTTTGTCATAAAACTTCTCATTAATTTGAAGTTGTCCCCCACGCCTTAATGTAATGTTTCTCTCACAGTAGCACTGGCATGCACTGTCCTCAATAATTTGTTGAAAACACTTCAATTTCTTGTCTCATACTACAGTTTTAACCCACTGTATCTCAGATCCCTCAAGGACCATCGACGTTTTTTCTTGATGGCTTGACACTTGTCCTGTAATCGAGTCCCTACTTCTTCTTAATATTTTCCAAGTGTTCCCCCCACGACAATTCTGCGAAGAACCACCTCAGGTTTTATCAGTCCATCTGTTTTCAACATCGTTGTACAACGCATCTTAAAGCCTTAGATTGTCTTCTTCCTGGTTTTTCCCGCAGTGGATGTTTAACATCCATGCAATACTCTGCACCAAATGTATGTTCTCAAAAATTTCTTCTTCAATTCAAGGTTGATGTTTGATACTAGTAGACTCCTTTTGGCCTGTGCTACTGAGCTCTTTATGTCCTGCTTGCTTTGTCAGTTATGTGCTATTAGGCTTTCAAGGCAGCAGAGCTAATTTATGTCGTCTACTTCGTGGTCACCAATTCGGTAAATGTACCACTGATCACATTTCTGCCGATTCTCATCACTTCCATCTTTATTCGATTTATTCTCAATCCATGGTGTTAACACTCAACAGCTCATTAGCTAGTCTTTCCATTGATACAGTTTCACCCTGAATTTTAACCCCGCTGCTGGACCTTTCTTCTACTTCCGTCAGTGCTTCTTCGGTGTGTAAACGGAATAATAGGGGTGAAAGATTACATCCGTGTCTTAAGCAATGTCTAATCCGAGTACTTTGTTCTCAGTCGTCCATTCTTGTTTTCCCCTCCTAGTTATTGTATATAACGTAGATTAACCATCGTTCACTATAGCTGACTGTCATTTTTCTCAGAATTTCGAACATCTTGCACCGTTTTACGCTGCTGAACGCTTCTTCTAAATCAACAAATCTTGCGAATCTGTCTTGAAATTTGTAAAGTCTTTTTTCCATTGTCAAGCGCAACGTCAGAAGTGCGTCTCAAGTGTCTTCATTTTTTTCTAAAGGCAAACTGATCCTCATCTGATAGATCATCGCACTACTTAAGCGGTGACTGCTATTGGTCCCTTTAGTGCAGCTGCAGACCAAAGTCGAGCACTTACGGGATTCTACGAGATGCCACGAGTAATGAGGCTAAGGAGCAGAGGCACTACATCAGTAGTGTGCCGTGTAAGTGGAGAATTTGGGTCTAACGGGAGGCGGGCTAGGGGTTGCCCATGTGGTTATGGCGACAACTGTGTCCAGATGGTGTAGGGTCATCGCAAATGCCTAGTAAGCATAGGGCCCGGGTTCGAATCCCAGTCCGTCACAAATTTTCAACTTCGCCATTGATATAAACCAATGCCCATTGCCAGCTAATGTCTTTAATTCCATTGTCTCTTTATAAATATGCTGCGGTCGCAGGTTCAAATCCTGCCTCGGACATGGATGTGTGTGATGTCCTTAGGTTAGTTAGGTTTAAGTAGTTCTGAGTTGTAGGGGACTGATGACCTCAGATGTTAAGTTCCATAGTGCTCAGAGCCATTTGAACCATTTGTTTATAAATAAAGTAATGTATTGCACGTAGATAAAGGTAAATTCCGATGTCGTTTGACTAAGAGATGTGCGATTCATCGTGTGAACCAGTCACAACTTGCAGGTATCTTAACAACGGAATGGTTCAATCCGACATGTCGAAACCTACCCTTAAATTTTTTACAAAGGAAGAATACACCGAGAGAAACGCATAGTCAAAAATTTAACTGATAAGGCGCACTGCAAGTACTTTTTTTTTAAATGATGAAGTTGCTTATTTTCGCCCCTCGAGCAACAGCTTGTAATAGTGACTTGTACAGCCCTTCCTACCTAGCCTCGAACCGGTGAATGAGCAGGCACATTCGTGACTAGAGTATGTAATGCGCTGTGTAGCACAAAACTCCAGAGTACAAACATGCCAAACCAAGTCAGCTGAATCATACAAAAAATGTCATGCACCAGATATAAATGTTTTGAATAACTTTCAGTTCATAGCAATAGCGGAAATATTGCAAATGTAATTCTTACCAAGCTGAATAGCAGAGGATAGAATCTCAGTGCAGTGTTTGATGTTACTTTACAAGAGAATTCTATCAATTGGGACTTTAATTTGTTGAAATGAAATATTATTCGTGCATACATCATTCATACAATTCCTGTAGCAGTCTTTATGATGATACATGAACAATGTACATTATACCAATAATGTAACAGTTTGTTTATTTCCTACAGTCGCCGCAAAAACGCGAAGTGGCTGTTGAATGACGAAAACGAGCACTTGCGCCTTTCGCCAGACATACCTGATAAAAGAAAAATTATTGCATTCAGTAACATCACAGTAATTACCAGTTTTATGTAGATGGAATTGGTACTGAGTAACAAATGGTCCCAGCCGTCGTTCTGCGTACTGTGCTGCATAAAAGGTATACTTCAGCCAATTCATGAAACGTGCCGCTGCAAGCTGATATTGCCTAAATTACTAAATTTTAAGAACATTATTCCGCTGATAAACCTGAAATGGCGAAGACCTATCGAAAATTACATTGTCCTGTAGTTTCCGATAAAATGCTTTCCACTGTCGAAACTATTTTTTATCGAGTAGCTGACTGACATTGGTACACTGCGCGACTAAAGTAGATCACCTTTTCGAAACCCCGTAACTGTCTTCCATTGCAAAGTATAAGTTGGAAATTCGGCTGAAAGGTGTCTACAGCCTCCTACTGTAATGGTGCAGTAGGGTAGCATCCTGCGACGTCACCCTCGGGGTTGGCGACGCTGCAAGCAGGATGATGTCGATACGTACGAAAAAAAAAAGCCCACAGCTCAGAAGTTCATGTGAGCTTGGCGCCAAATTTCACCATAAATCTGCCCAACGCCCCTGTGGACGTGTCACACTGTGGAAAGGTTGTCACACCACCTCTTACATTTCACCCTGCTTTTGACTACCCTGCCATGAAGATCAGAACCGCGACACCCAGCGTTGAAATCAAGCGGTTTTCTTATAGATGGAAGAAGAAAACATTTCACGTGTACCGCCGCTCAGAATCAAAAGGGCATCAATGAAACCACCACCTTCCCTTGACACACACACACACACACACACACACACACACACACACACACACACATTGCAGTCGAAAACGACAGTTCCGCAGTGTGACGTGCAATAAGACGACGTTCTTGTCAAGTTTGACTGCTGCCACCCCTTGGGCGTTTCAACCCTACTCTAAGGAAATCGCTGGGTTGAAACCTCATTGAACGTGATCTCACCCCCTTTGGAGTGTAGGGTAACGGCAAATTTTGCTGTGCGATATATTGTGGAACCACTAAGGACCCATCATACACATTTGACGGCATTTGAGGTGGTGATGGTGGTCCGTCGATGACGAGTCGTTAGACACTGAGCACAAGCTCATGTTAGGAAAGGATGGAGAAGGAAAGCGTTTCGAAGGAAACATCCCGGCATTTTCCTTAAGCAATTTACGGAAATAACGGAAAACCTAAATCATGATAGCCGCATGCGGGTTTGAACCGTCGTCCTCCCAAATGCGAGTCCAGTGTGCTAATCACAGCGCTAACCCACTCGGTACGAAATTTCAACGTGATCCGCAGAAGTAACGTTTCTTATGCTTTTCCATCCCTCCTATGACGTGATCACGGCGGGGTTCGACATTGACAGATGCGTGAACGGGGTTCGACGTTGACAGATGCGTGAATAAAATGACAGTGTCCCTCTAAGAATACCCAATTCGATATCATCCTCGGTGCAATCCATATTTCTTGGGCACGTTAAAAATGTTCCTGTCAGAAACTTCGACACCAATAAGCCGAGAAGAGGCTGTAGCGCCTGAATCTTTGGCAACTCCTTGGACATCTTTAGGTGGAGTTCAGTACCTTCAGGCGCTATAGTAGCAGCCAGGCTGATTTGGTGTCAAAGTTTTTGACAGGTACATCCGTAACGTGCTCAGAAACGGTGCACTGATAGCAGCGAAGGTGTTGCCAAATGGGTGGTCTTACAAGGAAACTTGGCCGTCTTATTCACGAATGTGTCACACATCCGTGATCACGCAAAAAGCGAGGGATGAAAAGTATAAAAACATTATTCTGCTTCGGGCCATTTTCGGATTTTGGCGAATTGTTTTGAACGGTCCTTTGTGGTTCTATTCTCTGACACAGCAAACATGGCTGTCACTTTACTCTCCAAAGGGGTGCGATGACGTTTAGAGGGGTGGTTGGCCCGCAGTGTCCATAGGGTAAGGTTGAAATGCCGAGTGGTTGGCAGCAGTTTCCATATTTGACAAGAACGTCGTCCTGTTGCTCATTGCATTGCGAACTGTCGTTTTCGACCGTGAAATATGTGGGACTCAACGCGCTAATTGCAAAAGTGGTTTCAATGGTGCCCTTTATGCCACCCCCCTAGGCCGTCACGTGTCGATTCTGAGCAGCAGTGTGTTCGAAATGTTCTCTTCGGCAACCCATAAGAAAACCGAGTGATTTCAACGCTGGCTGTCACGGTTCCGACCTCCATCAAATGGTTCAAATAGCTCTGAGCACTATGGGACTTCACATCTGAGGTCATCAGTCCCCTAGAACTTACAACTACTTAAGCCTAACTAACCTGAAGGCATCACACACATCCATGCCCGAGGCAGGAGTCGAACCTGCGACCGTAGCGGTCGCGCGGTTCCAAACTGTAGTGCCTAGAACTGCTCGGCCAGTCCGGCCGGCTTTTAGGCAACAGATTTTATCTTGGGCCCCTCTGCAAAGGACGATGAAGGTAACGGGAATCTATCTACAATAAAATCGGTACACAACATGGGTTATTTCAGCGCATTATTACTTCACTGCTTACCTTTTAGCTTTATCCTCTTAACAGTCACGAATGGATTGCAGACTGGCACAATCTTACCACACGACAGTCACTCTGTGAAAGTTACTATTTGCACGAGAATTTGCTGTCACCAGCTCTGAGGGAGAAATTTAAGTACATCCTCTTACAGATTATTTAACTCTACTGAAATGAATCTCCTTTACTGCAGCTCCTTTTTGTGTTTATTTGGAATCAAGATGAATGAAAGCTGTGGATGTTATGACGTAGGTCAATGGATTTTTTTTTTTTGGGGTGGGGGGTTAAGAGTAAGCTACTGCTACAATTTCTCTGTAGTGTTACCTATTAAAGGCATCTGCTCTTCAAGAAAACTTAATAGTTTTGCGACTTCCTACTCTATGATTTCGTAAGCCTACATAACCAGGTCCAATAAACTTGGTAATAAATAATGTTAATGTGTCTTGCAATTTGGAGGGCCCAGTCTCCCAGATCTTCATCTGTAACGGTGCATAGTCTCTCACGACCAGTTCTATATCTTTAGAACAGTTTCTGTTTCGCACTATTGCAAGGTTCATTCAGGGGCATATTTCTTACTTCGTGTAAATGTGTCTTCCATTTATACAGTCTACGGTCAGATTTTATACCTTTTCCTTCGTTTAACCGAAAGTACACAGCGTTTCCTTTATCACTGGAAGGTATTAATGTACTGTGCACGTTTTGTATGCACTAGGTAGGTATTCTTGTTCCAGACTCATACTTCAACAATCATATTTTGTACCGCAATGGTCAGAGTTACGTACTACACTCCTGGAAATTGAAATAAGAACACCGTGAATTCATTGTCCCAGGAAGGGGAAACTTTATTGACACATTCCTGGGGTCAGATACATCACATGATCACACTGACAGAACCACAGGCACATAGACACAGGCAACAGAGCATGCACAATGTCGGCACTAGTACAGTGTATATCCACCTTTCGCAGCAATGCAAGCTGCTATTCTCCCATGGACACGATCGTAGAGATGCTGGATGTAGTCCTGTGGAACGGCTTGCCATGCCATTTCCACCTGGCGCCTCAGTTGGACCAGCGTTCGTGCTGGACGTGCAGACTGCGTGAGACGACGCTTCATCCAGTCCCAAACATGCTCAATGGGGGACAGATCCGGAGATCTTGCTGGCCAGGGTAGTTGACTTACACCTTCTAGAGCACGTTGGGTGGCACGGGATACATGCGGACGTGCATTGTCCTGTTGGAACAGCAAGTTCCCTTGCCGGTCTAGGAATGGTAGAACGATGGGTTCGACGACGGTTTGGATGTACCGTGCACTACCCAGTGTCCCCTCGACGATCACCAGAGGTGTACGGCCAGTGTAGGAGATCGCTCCCCACATCATGATGCCGGGTGTTGGCCCTGTGTGCCTCGGTCGTATGCAGTCCTGATTGTGGCGCTCACCTGCACGGCGCCAAACACGCATACGACCATCATTGGCACCAAGGCAGAAGCGACTCTCATCGCTGAAGACGATACGTCTCCATTCATCCCTCCATTCACGCCTGTCGCGACACCACTGGAGGCGGGCTGCACGATGTTGGGGCGTGAGCGGAAGACGGCCTAACGGTGTGCGGGACCGTAGCCCAGCTTCATGGAGACGGTTACGAATGGTCCTCGCCGATACCCCAGGAGCAACAGTGTCCCTAATTTGCTGGGAAGTGGCGGTGCGGTCCCCTACGGCACTGCGTAGGATCCTACGGTCTTGGCGTGCATCCGTGCGTCGCTGCGGTCCGGTCCGGTCCCAGGTCGACGGGCACGTGCACCTTCCGCCGACCATTGGCGACAACATCGATGTACTGTGGAGACCTCACGCCCCACGTGTTGAGCAATTCGGCGGTACGTCCACCCGGCCTCCCGCATGCCCACTATACGCCCTCGCTCAAAGTCCGTCAACTGCACATACGGTTCACGTCCACGCTGTCGCGGCATGCTACCAGTGTTGAAGACTGCGATGGAGCTCCGTATGCCACGGCAAACTGGCTGACACTGATGGCGGCGGTGCACAAATGCTGCGCAGCTAGCGCCACTCGACGGCCAACACCGCGGTTCCTGGTGTGTCCGCTGTGCCGTGCGTGTGATCATTGCTTGTACAGCCCTCTCGCAGTGTCCGGAGCAAGTATGGTGGGTCTGACACACCGGTGTCAATGTGTTCTTTTTTCCATTTCCAGGAGTGTATTTCTTCGAACGTTTCTACAGTTTCTAAAGCAATATCGGCGTCATTCAAATTAATGGCCGAGAAATTAACTGACAAATAATACATATGTAGGTCTTCAGGAGAAGGTGATTCCGATTGCGTACCACATTTTTCATATTTCATTTTTTGCGAGTTCGATAATGTAAAGTGGATTTCACATTGCTGTGAAACACTGGAACTAGCACAGTGACAGTGCTATTAGCAGACATTATAAAGCAAACACAATAAATATAAGTCAACTTTCCCTTCATTGTTAAACTGATGCCACAAAAAAACTGGTTATTATTATGGATGTTAAATGACTTGTTCTTCCCAGCGATTAGTAATGTGAACAGCTGCCATAGAGACTATCAACGGAAACAGAAAATCACTTCAGAAATTACGATTGGGTTGTGATGTTACCTGTTTACCGATGCCCCATCTAACATTCCTATGCATCTGCCGTGTTGTGCGTGCACAGTCCGCCACAGCTCGGATAGGGGTGCACATTTCTCCAAGCACCTGGCGGTCAACGAATTTGGCACTTACCAATATTTTTTTAAACATACCGTGCGTCGTATCAGCTGAAATTTTGACACTGTGCTTCTTTCGGTGTGTTCTCCCTGTGTAAAAAAGTTCAGGGTAGGTTTCGAGATGTTGGATTGGACCATTCCATTGTTCGAAGCTTCTGTCTGGAATGATTTAATGTGGACTGATCACATAAATCTAACTGTGGGGAAGGCATGTGCATGACTCAGATTTATTAGTTGTTTCCTACTGAAGGATATTTATTGGTAGGGAGGAAGCAACAAGTTATTTCAGATGGAGAAGAATCTACAGATGTAGCTTTAGATTCGTTCCAGAGAACTGTGATACGACTTCTGTTCTTGATATTGTATATCAATGACAATGCCGGCAATATCAATAGCAACTTGAGGCTTTTCAATGATGAGGGGCCATGTAAAATGAAACGTAATCTGAGAAAAGCTGCACACATATTCTATCGGCTCAAGATAAGATTTCAAAGTGGTGCAAGGAAGGCACCTTGGTTTAAAACTTCAGAAATGTAAGTATTTGCTCAACTCGGGACATAAAAACGTAGTATCCTACGATGACAATATCGAGTCACAACTGGAGTCTGTAAACTAATGCAATTACCTGCGTGTAACAATTGGTAGATGTATGAAATGGAACCATCACATAGGCCGAGTCGTAGGTAAAGCGATTTAAGGACTACGGTTGATTGGAAGAGTACTGGGGAAATGCAGTTTGTCTGCAAAGAAAAACACTCATACGGCCCATTATAGAATATCTGTAACGTGTGTGGGAGCCGTACCAAATAACTAACGGGGGATATTGAAAGAGTACTGAGAAGGACAGTACGAAAGGTCACTGGTTTGTTTGACCCCTTCGGACAATGTCACGGAGATGCGGAAAGGACATTACTGGAAAACGCTTGAAGATCGTAAATGTACACATATGGATCCTGTCTTGGACACACAGAATATACCCTACATGGCTTTTACCGAGCAGGTTAGTGTCGCTGATGGGGAATCCCCGCTGTTCTAGAAGTGTGCTGCCTGATGCCTGCGTTTGCTGTGAAGCTTGAGGGAGGCAGTCACGCATGAGCCTTATTAAAGAATAGGAACGCGTTACGCTATGGGGAATAAAAGATAATAATTTGTGGAACTGAAATTATATTGATAATTACGGGATGATTCTAAATTATGGACGACCGTAAGGAACTTACTAGCAATGGCAAACTCGATTCAAAAAGTGTTAAGTGTAAGAATGCGGCTGCAGAGCGACCGTGATTAGACTCAGAGGGATAATTTTGT